>NC_061821.1:5673095-5678095 GCF_019202785.1 Penaeus chinensis
AAGAAAGGGCGCCACTATCACAGCGATTGTCATTTGTTAATAATGGCTAATTTTTAATCGGATTTTAACCGTCATAAGAGCGTCTGGAGTTTTTAGAAAATTTCCAAACATTCATCGCCAAGTTATCGTGAATCCTCGGAGTATATCGCAAAGTATCATAACATTGTAAAAGTAGTATCTCAATGTATTACCAAACATCTCGTCAAAGCTCGTAATATTTCGATAAACTTCGTAATATCTCGTCACAGCTCGTACTATCTCGCTAAGCCTATAGCGTTTATTAATATCTCATAATAGCATGTCTCGCTGTATCTCGTCATATTGTCATATTTCGCAAAAGGAACTTGCAGTATCTAGTAGTATCCGGTAATAATTCGTCAACTCTCGCAGTATCTCGTCAAAGCTCACAGTATCACGTCAAAGCTCGCAATATTTCGTTAAATCTCGCAGTATCTCGTCGAAGTTCGGAATCTCTCCTCGCAAAGTTCGCAATTTCTCGTCAAAGTTCGCGATTTCTCGAAAAAGCTCGCGATATTTCGTCAAAGCTCGCAATTTCTCGTCGAAACGCCCTGAATCTCGTTCCCATATTTGTTTTTTTCTTTTTTGTCTATCAAGGTAAAATTCGTTAATCAAAATATTTATTACTGTTTGCATTTGAATTAATATATAAGAGAAAAAAAACTGCTAGCGAAAAAAAATCAGATAATAGTAATAACGATAAACGCATTGAAAATAAATTTAATCTGTATATATACATTTTTACCTACACGATCACATACTGATACGGAGAAATTAATTAAACGTTAATCAAATCCGAGTTCCAGGAAATTTTCACAATGAATAACGCTCATTTGAATTAAATAAAAAGAGGTCAAAGGTACAGGATTCATCATATGTTAATCCCTAACATTGCAATTCTCATGATGAAGAGGAAGGAAGGGGAGGGTGGAGGGAGGGAGGGAGGGAGAGACAGGGAGAAAGGAGAGAGAGAGGGAAAGAGGGCAGAGAATGAGAGAGAGAGAGAGAGAGAGAGAGAGAGAGAGAGAGAGAGAGAGAGAGGGGGGGGGGGGAGGGAAGGAGGGCAGGGAGGGAGGGAGGGAGAGACAGGGAGAAAGGGGAGAGAGAGGGAAGGAGGGCAGAGAATGAGAGAGAGAGAGAGAGAGAGAGAGAGAGAGAGAGAGAGAGAGAGAGAGAGAGGGGGGGGGGGGGGAGGGAAGGAGGGCAGGAAGGGAGGGAGGGAGAGACAGGGAGAAAGGGGAGAGAGAGGGAAGGAGGGCAGAGAATGAGAGAGAGAGAGAGAGAGAGAGAGAGAGAGAGAGAGAGAGAGAGAGAGAGAGAGAGAGAGAGAGAGGGGGGGGGGAGGGAAGGAGGGCAGGAAGGGAGGGAGGGAGAGACAGGGAGAAAGGGGAGAGAGAGGGAAGGAGGGCAGAGAATGAGAGAGAGAGAGAGAGGGAAGGAGGGCAGAGAATGAGAGAGAGAGAAGGAGGGCAGAGAATGAGAGAGAGAGAGAGAGAATGAGAAAGTCTAATGATATCAACCTCTGAATATAATAACAGACCAAAGGCACTGAAAATAAATAAAAGATAAATAAAAAGTATATATGTGTGTATATATATATATATATATATATATATATATATATATATAATCCTTCAAACGCCATCGTGGATTCAAATCACCCTCAGTAACCCCTCAGGAGCACCCCCACCCCCCCGCCTCTCTCTCTCTCTCTCTTTCTCTCTCTCTCTCTCTCTCTTTCTCTTTCTCTTTCTCTTTTTCCTTCCTTCCTCCCCCCTTTCCTCAAATAAATAATAAATTTAAAAAATAATTTTCTTCCCCCCCATCCCCCCACCCCAAAAAAATATCAGCCTCCTTTTTTTCCAAAAAGAGGAAAACATTTAAGAGGAAAAAAATCGACTTTTTCATGACGATTGGATATCCTGAGAAGGAGATAGGGGGGGGGGGCGTATGGGGGTCGGGATGGGGGGTTAGGGAAGGGAGAGGGATAGGGAGATGGGGGTGGGGGGGGCAGGAAGAAAAGAAATTGGCCAAGGCATTCGTGTGCAAATCCACGCCCGACAGAGAGCCAAGTAAGATGAGACTTTTGCTTAAGTATGCATTATGTTGATAAGAGGCCATGGCGGGGGGGGGGGGGGGGGGGGGCGCGAGGTCGTATGGGTGCAATGGAAATCTTTTTCTCTCTCTTATTCGTTCTCTTTCTCTTGATCTCGAATTTTCTCGGTTTGGTTTGCTCTGCTTATTTCTCTGCCTCTGTGTCTGCTTTCTTTCTCTCTTTCTTTATTCTCTTTTTTTTCTGTCCTTGTGTCTTTTTCTATTTTCGTTCCCTTTGTTTTTCGTAGAAACTAATCGCAAGTTCTAGATTACAAACATCTTCTTTGATGTGTTTTATTGTTATTTTATTTTTATCGTTAATGTTTACTGTTTTAGGTTTACTCTTGCGCTTGTCATGGTGAGTTGTTTATTCCCATGAATTATTAATTAATATTAATATTATTGTCTCTTATATTATATTTTTAATCTGTCTTTATCTGCACTATTATTGAGTGTATTTCCTGCCTCGTCTATGATAATGGAGGAGATGAAGACAAAGAATTTTGAATGCGAATGCTTTCATCGATGCTCTTTTATCTTTGCTCGCAGATGAGTCACTGAAGGCGCACCAATTAAAGATTATGTTACAGTATATTAGACAAGATAGAATGATACATAACCAGGCCGTAATTTGATCATATATGCACACGTAACTTCAAAGACTGGCAAATGGGCGTAGTTAAAAAGTGAAAAGAAAAAATATTTTACTCTCGCGGGAATTTTCTCTTCACGGTAGATAGCGCTGGAGTTCGTTATGTACACCGGGCTTTGTGGACTCGCTGCATAAAGCACGAAGAAAATTCCTAATTTCTTTTTCGCTTGTTCTTTGTATAGCTTTTTCCCGAGGCTGAATTGTTTGACTTTGAAGCTAAGGGGAAACACTTGAAGTAGGAATGTTGGATGATATGTAAAGTATGCCGGGCTGATCACAAAAGCCATCCCGCGCAGCTGTTGGTGAGAATAATGAAAAACGGAACGCAAGTCGATGATATTCTTTTTCTCTTTTTTTTCTGTTTAGAGAAATTATAATGTCTGATGATATGTTGAATTTTTTTTTTTTTCTCTCTCTAATGTTTGCTAGGAAATTAAGGAAGGAATTTAGCTACAGCGCGAGCAAAATATTAATGATTTTTAATATTTAGTTGTACAGGATCAAAAAGAAGAAAAAAAAAAAACAAAAAAACAAAAAAAAAAAAAAAAAAACATGCAACCCCAAACCATGAAAACGTCTATAAATAATAAAATCAGCGAATAAAAAAAAAAAAAATCGAGGAAGAGAGACAGGGAGAAGCAAGGAAAGTAAGAAAATAAGACGTATATATCCCTTGATATCTTTCTGGAAGTTGTCCTCGTTTCCCTTAATGGCGGACGTAAATAAGGGATGATTCCTGAGTTGATTTTGTCGACGGAACTCAGAGGAAGAAAAAGGAGGGAAAAATGATGGTCACGTGACTCTTGCGTGTTGAAAGAGAGGTAGAGGAGGAGGAGGAGGAGGAGGAGGAGGAGCAAAAAAAGATATTTAACGATGGGAAGAAGTTTAACGATGCATAGAATCGACATTTTATCTTTTATTTTATTTACTTTTTTTCATTCTCGTTGAAGATTCAGAAATTTGTGTGATTTTTTTCCTGTTCACCTCAAGAGTTATTTGGTAAAATTTACATGATTCATATCAGAGGAGGGGAATAGAAAGTGAGAAAATAGAAGAGGAGAAGAGAAGATAAAAGTAGAAAGAGAGGGTGTAACAGCCACCCATAACTGTCGAAACACATCAACACGACGTTTTTCCAAGACGTCTCTCTGACTCTGCTACGCATGTATCACTCGAGAAGACACATATTTACGATATTTATCTCAATTAAGGCGTTTACTGACAGGCACGCCAATTTACGACAGCCATTAAGCATGAAATGTAGGAAGGTTCCATTGGAATGAAGCCGGCGACGTCGTGCTCCGTATATGCGTCGCGCGGGAATCGAAAACAAGAGAAAGACGAAGATGAAGATGAAATATTGTTGTTTATTTCACGTCATGTCGCATTTGAACTCAAGAGACACGCTTGGATTTGAGTATTAATGTTTTGATTAACCAGTTGAATGCGGGAGGGATGGGAGGAATCTATCCTGGGCTTTTGTTGGTAAGAACGAAGGAGGAGGCGGGAAGGGGGGTAGGCAGACGAGACAAGCGAGACTTTCTTATCTTTTTTTTTGGATCTTCCTTTTCTTTTTTCTTTTTTCTTTTTTCTTCATCTCTTTCCCTTTTTTATTTTTTTTCAGGATGTGTGTGTGGGGTGGGGGGGGGAGGGTGGGCAGGGAGTGGAGCATGAGATAGAGACCTTATAAGAGACATGTGGATGTGGGGTGGGGGGAGAGGCCGTGAGAAATAGGTTGTTGCTCTAAAGTTTTCCGGATAAGTGATCAATGGCCCAAGTTGATAAACAGGTGTTGCCAGATCGGTAACAGATGGGGACGTCTCGCATGCAGGTGTTGCTAGATAACTAACCGATCTGTATAATGTCAGTGCACATTCCATCATACAACGCATTAATATCACTAAAACTATTTCCTCTTTGATAATTAACTGCGCATATCATCGCCAAAACAGGTGTTGCCAAGTAAAAAAAAAAAAAGACGTACACACTTCAATAAAGAGAAAAAAAAACAATGTTTAGTCAATGCAAGTGTTCCCATGTAAAAGAAAACACACACACACCAATAGAAAAAAACATTATATAAATGTTTAGCCAATGCAAGTGTTGCCAGATACACGCCGATTCCCTTGTTTATTCCAAAGGGAGTGAATTGTGCGTGACAGAACGGGGTTTTACGAACACTCACACGCCCACGTACGTATAAACAGGAAGGAGAGGTGGAGAAACGGAAGACAAA
>NC_061821.1:5683095-5688095 GCF_019202785.1 Penaeus chinensis
AAGCCCCCGAGAACCCCCTGTGGAAAGAAGCCCCGACGAGCAAGGATTTTTTTTTTTGGGGGGGGGATGCGTTTTCTCTTTTTTTTTTTTGTGGTCATCAGTTTCTCTCTCTCTTCTCTATCTTCTCTACCCCTCTCTCTCCTCTCTCTCTCTCTCACCCCTACTCTCACTCTTCTCCTCTTTTCTTTTTCTTTCTTTCCTCCTCTTATCTTTCTCTCCTCTCTTTTTCTCTCTGTCCCCTCTCTTCTCTTTTTTTGTTTCTTTTTTTATTTCCTCTTTTTCTCTCTTCCCTCACTCTTTCTTTCTTTCTTCTTCTTTCTTTTTCTTTCTCTCTCTCTCTTTCTCTCTCCCCTCTCTCTCCTTCTTCGTCTCCTTCTCCTTCTTCTTCTTCTTCTTCTTCTTCTTCTTCCTACTCCTGCATTCAGGAGGGATTTAGGGGTGTAAGGGTTAAGGGGCCGAAGGTGAGGGGTTTATGGGGGGGGGGTCGGGGGTTAGGTTTACTAAGGTCAAGGGGGGGGGGCTCAGATGATGCTTCACCGGCATTTCGTTGTCGAGCGACGAGGTTTGCGGGCGTGGCGTCTGTCTGTTTGTCTGTTGTAGGTGTGTGTGTGTGTGTGTGTGTGTGTGTTTGTTTGTCCGTTTGTCTGATGTTGGTGTGTCTGTATTTGTAAGTTTGTGTGTGTGTTTGTGTTTGTTTTTTGTGTGGGGTGTGTTGGAGTACGCCTTTGCGTGGTAGTATTACGTTTTGTAGGATGATGTAGAACCGAGTAAATGTGTGCCATAACAGAAATTAAGCTTTAACTTTCCAAGAATATTATAAAAAAAAAGCCACGTCTACTTTTCCTAAACGTTCTTTTTAAGTTCCGGCGCGAAATTAGAGTCAGAAAATTCAACCTTTTCGCGATAGCAAATCGTTAAAAGGCATAAAGCCCTTTTCAGGACACGCACCCCATATTATTATTATTTTTTTTTTAAATTTCCCCTTTTTGTTTGTTCTGTGTGTTCATATTTTTTTTTTTTCTTTTCTTTGCTTTGCTTTTTTAATTTGTGTTTGGTTTCTTATTCTCTTTCTATTATTTTCCCCTTTTTTTTTTTCTTTCTTTTGGTTTAATTCCGGTCTCATCTTCCTTTTTTTTTCTTTCTTTTCTCGTTTTTTTTTTTTTCCCTGCTTCACATTTTTCCTCTGAAAATCTCTGCAGGCTGACTGGACACTTTCTTGATTAAAACGGATACAACTTAAGACTTCGTGCGGAATGGTGACCCGCGTTCCCTCTCCCGCTCTCTCTTTCTACTCCCTCTCTTTCTCTCCTCTCCCGCCTCTCTTTCTCATATCTCTCTCTCTGCTCCTCTCACGGATCTCTCTCTCTCTTCTCATCTCATCTCATCTCTCTCTCTCTCTTTCTTCTCGTCTCTCTCTCTCAGCTCTCGCAGTCTCTCTCTCTGCATCTCTCCTCTCTCTCTCTCATCTCTATCCCCCCATCTCTCTCCTCCTCTTTCTCTCTCCACACTCTTTCTCATCTCTCCTCTCTCTTCTCTCTCTCTTCTCTCTCTCTCTCTCCTCTCTCTCTCTTTCTCTCTCCATCTCTCTCTCTCTCTTCTCTCAGTCTCTCTCTCAGCACGCCTTCTCTCAATCATCTCTCTTCTCTCTCTCTATTACTCTCTCCAACTGCTCGCATTCTCAATCTCTCTCCTCCGTCTCTCTCTCTCTCTCAACTCCCTCTCTCTCTCCCTACCTCACCTCCTCTCTCTCTCTTTCTCTCATCACATCTCTCTCTCTCCCTCCTCCCTCTCTCTCTCTCACTCTCATCTCTCCTCTCTCTACTCTCTCTCTCATTCTCCCCCCCCCCTCTCTCTCTCTCTTCTCTCTCCTCTTTCTCATCTCTCGCTCTCTCTCTCTTTCGCTCTTCCCTCTCGCACGTCTCTCTCTCTCCTCTCTCTCTTCTCTCTCCTCTCTCTCTCAATCCATCTCTCTCTCTCATCTCTCTCATCCCTCGTTCCTTCTTCTCTCTCCCCTCTCACTCTCTCCTCTCTCCCCTCTCTCATCTCTCTCTCTCTCTCATGACTCCCTCTCTCCCTCTCTTCTCCTCTCTCCCTCTCTCCTCTCTCTCTCTCTATTCTCCTCTCTCTCTCCTCTCCTCCTCTTCCGTCTCTCCCTTCCGTCCTCTCTCATCTCTCTCCTCTCTCTCTCCTCTCCTCAGATACTTTCCTCTCTCTCATCTCTCTCTCTCTTATCCTCTCTCTCTCTCTCTCTCTCTCTCTCTCTCTGTCTCATCACTCTCTCTCAACAACATCAACATGGATCCTTTCTCTCAATCTCTCATCTCTTCTCATCTCCTCTCACTACTCTCTATATATATTATTATATATATAATATATCTATTACTCCTCTCTCTTCTCATCTCTTTCTCTCTCTCTCTCCTCTCAATCTCTCATCACATCCACCTCTCGCGCATCAAAGGAAAACCGAGAACCACCGCTCTTTCCTCCCTCACTTCCTGTAATTCTCATCGATCCCTCTCTCTCTATCTCTCTGCTCTCATCTCTCTCTCTCTCTACTATCTACTCTCTCTCTCTCCTCGCTTGGCTCCTCGCTCGCTTCTCCATCTTACACTCTCTCTCTCTCTATCCTCCTTCTCTCATCTCTCTCTCCCTCTCTCTCTCATTCTCTTCATCTTCGTCTCCTCTCTCTCTCTCCTCTCTCTCTCTCTCTCCAGACTCGAAATCTCTCTCTCTCTCCTCGCTCAGCTCTCTTCTCTCTCATCTACCCTCTCTCTTCTCTCAATCCTCGCCTCCCTCTCTCTCTCCTTTTTCCCTCCCTCTCTCGCTCTCTCGCCCCTCTCTCTCACTCTCCTTATCTCTCCTCACTCTCTCCTTTCCTCTATCCGCTCTCTCTCTCGTTATCTCTCTCTCCCTCTCTCTCATCTCGCTCTCCTCTCTTTCCTCTTTCTCTCTTCCCTCTCCTCTCTTCCTCTCTCTCGCTCTCGCATCTTCTCTCTGCGTCATCAGTCCTCTTACTCTCGCCATCAACTCTTCTCTCTCTCGTCTCTCTCCACCTCTCTCTCTCTTTCTCATCTGTGACACGATTGCAGATTCCCTCTCGAAAAATATTTTTGTACTTAATCTCTCTCTCTCTTCCTCTCTCTCTCCTCCCACAACGTCTCTCCTCTCCTCTCTCTCTTCTCTTTCTCTCGTGAATACGTAAACTGAAAGCCTCATCTTTACTCTCTAAATTCTTTTCTCTCTCTTTCCTCTCTCTCTTCTTTCTCTACTCCTCTCTCCCTCTCTTCCTCCGCTCGCTCTCTTCCTCTCTCTCTGTCTCTCTCTCGTCGAACTTATCCAGTCGTAACACCCTACTCTCTCTCCGCCTCTCTCTCTCTCGCTCTATCTCTCTCTCTTCACTCTCGCCTCGCCTCCTCTCCCTCTCTTCAGCCCTCCTCCCTCCCTATGTCCCTCGCACTCGTACTCGTCTAATAAGAAAGAAAAAGAGAATGAGAAGGATGGGAGGGAGAGAAAGAGGGAGGAGGGAGAGAGGGAGGGAGGAAGGAAGAGGAAGAGAGAGGGAGAGAAAGAGAGAAGGAGGGAGGGAGAGAAAGAGAGAAGGAGGGAGGGAGATAAAGAGAGAGGGGGGGAGAGGAAGAGAGAGAGAGGTGAGAGAAAGAGAGAGGAGGAGGAGAGAAAAATAGAGAGAGGGAAGGAGGGAGAGGAAGAGAGAGGGAAGTAGGGAAAGGAAGAGAGAGGGAGGGAGTTAATAGTTGATCTCAGAGAGATGAATTATAGTTAGAATTGCTATCCAACTATGTTTTTTCTTCCTTATTTTTATTCATATTTTAATTATATACACTTTTCTATAAGACTTGAACATCCTGAATGAAGCAATGGGTCTGATAATGTTCGATGAGTTACTTTGAAGAAAATAGTAATAACTCTCTCTCTCTCTCTGCCTCTCGCTCTCAACTCCCTCATCTCTCCTCTCTCATCTCTCTCTCCTCTCTCATCTCTCTCTTCTTCCTCTCTCTCTCTTTTTTTTTTTTTTTTTTTAACCTTTATTTATAAATCATACAGATATGACATAGTTTTAAAACCAATTATTAAAAGAAAAAAATAAACCTTCAGGGTTCTTTTTTGCAGTTATAAGTTACCTATCGAAAGGAGATTAGTTGAAAACCAACACCCAACTCTCTCTCTCTCTCTCCGTTCTCTCTCTCTCTCCTCTCTTTTTTGTTTTTTTTTTTTTTTTAAACCTTATTTATAATCATACAATTACATAGGTTTAAACCAATCTATTTAAAAGAAAAAAATAAACATTCAGGTTTCTTTTTGCAGTTAAAAGTTACCTATCAAAGGAGCTTATTTGAAAACCCAAAACACCCAACACCTCTCTCTCTCATCTCTCTCTCGTCTCTCTTCTAATCCCTCATCCTCTCTCTCTCTCTCTCCTCATCCCTCTCCCTCCCTCCCTCCCTCCGTACGTTGAAGAAAAGTATGAGTACTCTCTCTCTCTCTCTCTAATCTCATCTCACTCGCTCTCATCTCTCTCTCCTCCTCCTCTCTCGCCCTCTCTCTCTCGCAGTCTCCTCCCCCTAAGAAAAATTTCTCATCTTCACTTTTCCTCCCTCTTCCGCTCTCTCCTCTCTCCTCCTCATCTGTCTCTCTCATCTTTCCTCTCATCGCCCTCTCTTTCTCTATCTCTCTCCTCTCTCTCTTATCTCTCTCTCCTCTCTCTCTCATCTCTCTCTCTCTCTCTCTCCTCCTTTCTCTCTTCCCCCTCTCTCTTCCTCTCTCTCTCCCCTCTCTCTCTCTCTCTCGTCTCTCTCTATCTCCTCTCCTCTCTCTCCTCATCTCCTCCCCTCTCACTCTCTTTTCTCTCTCGTTCTCCTCTCTCTACTCGATTCTCTCTCTCTCTCTCGACTCCCCTTTCCCTCTCTTTTCTCTCCTCTTTTCTCTCATTTTTCCCTCTCTCTTTCTCTCTCTCGCTTTCTCTCTCTCCCTCTCTTCCTCTC
>NC_061821.1:5690595-5698095 GCF_019202785.1 Penaeus chinensis
AAAAATACATATATAAATAAACATAAATAAATCTCTTTAAACGAATATCCATTTTCCGTTCGCGAGCTGCCTGCTACGCGTTCGAATAGTGAAAAAAAGACATACAATTGCCATTTTCTCCATAAGGACGCGAGCGAAACGGACGAGGGATTTTTCAGTATCTCTTCACCTTCTTGCCTTGCCTTCTTCTTTCTTTCAATCTTTCTTTCTCTTTTTCTTTCTTTCTTTTTGTGGTGGTGGAGGGGGGGGGGGGATATCTGAATTGTGTGTGTGTGTTATACATTTTCTGTGTTTTTTTGTAATTTATTTCTGTTTATTTTGTATCTGTTTGCTCTCTCTCTCTCTCTCTCTCTCTCTCTCTCTCTCCTCTCTCTCTCTCTCTCTCTCTCTCTCTCTCTCTCTCTCTCTCTCTCTCTCTCTCTCTCTCCTCATCTTCCTTTTCCTTCTTTTCTTCCTTCTCCTCCTCCTCTTCCTCCTCCTCCTCCTCTTCCTCCTCCTTTTCCTCCTCCTCCTCCTCCTCCTCCTTCCCGTCCTCCTCCTCCTCTTCCTCCTCTTCCTCCTCCTCCTCCTCCTTCTCCTCCTCCCCCCTTCCACCCCATCCCTTCTGTGTATACATTGGACAGATATTACTGTGTGTGTGTGTGTGTCTGTGTGTGTGTGTTGAGTGTTTATATAAACGTATACATGTGTACGTATGTCAGCGCGTGTATGGATCTGTATTTGTATATACGCATCCGTGAATGTGCATGTGCGTATTTGTATGTCTGTCTGTGTGCGTGCGCGAGGTCCGGTATGTGTGTCAGCTGCAAACATGCTGTCGGAGTTGTTGTTATGTGAGGTATTTTCGAAATGAAAAGAAAAGATGCCCAGAATGTAGCCGATATTTAACAAAACCAAAGTGAAAGGGGGGAAGAGACAGACACAGACAAGAAGACAGAAAGACAGAAAGACAGAGACAGACGGACTAATATATATGCATGTATGTATAGATGTATATGTATATGTATATGTATATTTATACATATATATACAGAGAGAGATAGAGAGAGGGAGGGAGGGAGAGAGAGAGAGAGAGAGAGAGAGAGAGAGAGAGAGAGAGAGAGAGAGAGAGAGAGAGAGAGAGAGAGAGAGAGAGAGAGAGAGAGAGAGAGAGAGAGAGAGAGAGAGAGAGAGAGAGAGAGAGAGAGAGAGAGAGAGAGACAGCCAGACAGACAGACAGATAGACAGACTAACAGACAAACAGACAGACAGAAGGTACCATAATATAAACACATTCCATAGTTCAACAAAAATCCTAAAAAACAATATTTAACAACAAAACACATTCACAAAAAAATATATAAATATAAATAATAAAGAGGAACAGGACATCGAAGACAAACTTAGAGAAGAGGAAGAGGAAGAGGAGGAGGCGTGGCCGTTGCAAGATCCCGCCAGCCTCCAGCCTGTCAGCGCCAATTGCAAGGCAAGGGATTCACTCACGTCACGTCCAGCGATCGGCCTTGGAGGCTCCGTGCAACACCGTGCAACATCGTGCAAGCGACTCAGGAATGCATCTGCAAGCATGTCACCCGGTTGGCTATCAAGCAGGAATCTGTAGGTTATTGCATTCCGACAGGACATCCGCGAGGGGGGGGGGGGTACTGGGGGGCTTGCGGTTGAGAGGGGGTATGGGAGGGGGGAAGAAATAATGAGAGAGAAATAAAGAGAAGGAGTAAAGACAGGGAGAGTGAGAGCAAGGGAATAGAGACGGTGAGGGAGAGGGAGGGAGGGGGGGAGAAAGAATGAGAGAGAAATAAAGAGAAGGAGTAAAGACAAGGAGAGTGAGGGCAAGGGAATAGAAACAGAGAAGGAGAGGAAGGGAGGGAGGGAGGGAATACAACAGGACATTCGAATATTTCTTTCTTTATCTTTGTCTTGTTTATCATTATTATTTTAATTATTGGTATTGCCTTTATTGTTGGTATCGCTTTGTCATTTTGATTATTATTATCAGTATTTACGTTGTTGTAGTTGTAATTGTCATTATTATTATTCATAGTAGTAGTGGTATTATCTTCTTTATTGTTGTTGTCATAATGACTATCACCATCATCATCATCATCATCATCATCATCATCATCATCATCGTCATCATAAGAATCATCATCATCACATCAATATTATTATAATTGTTATTGTTATCATGACCCCCCCCCCCCCATTTTGCTTATCATTACCATAATCATCATTATCAATTGTCTTCTTCCGCCTATCCCTTCCCCACCCCCCCTCTTCCTTCCCCCACTCCTCCCCCATCCCCTGCCCCCTCTCCTTTCCCCCCTCCCTCTCCCTTCCCCCGCCCCCTCTCCCTTTCCTCCCCTCTTCCTTCCCCCACTCCCCCCCATCCCCTGCCTCCTCTCCCTTCCCTCCCCTCCCACCACTCCCCTTCCCCTCTCCCCCCTTCCCCCCCCCCCCCCCCCTGCGATGACCTCGTTCCCGGGTCCGCCTCATTGGCACCCAAGTCGAACTGAGGGCGGACAGGGCGGACAGGGCGGCCAATGGGCGTGCTTTGGGCTGCTGTCTTCTCGAAGGAGCCGTTGGAGAGTCACTAGTCTCCTCCACTCTCTATCTCCCTCTTTCTCTCTCTTTTTTCTTTCTTTATTTTTGTATGTCTCTCGTTCGTTCTCTATTTCTGTTTGTCTCTCTCTGTTTATCTCTCTCTCTATCTCTGTTTCTTTGTTTCTCTCCTGCCTGTCTCTCTGTTTATCTCTCTCTCTATCTTTGTCTCTGTTTCTCTCCTGTCTGTCTCTCTGTTTATCTCTCTCTCTTTCTCTTTTTCTTTCTCTCTCTCTCTCTCTCTCTCTCTCTCTCTCTCTCTCTCTCTCTCTCTCTCTCTCTCTCTCTCTCTCTCTCTCTCTCTCTCTCTCTCTCTCTCTCTCTCTCTCTCTCTCTCTCTCTCTCTCTCTCTCTCTCTCTCTCTCTCTCCCTCCCTCCCTCCCTTCCTTTCTTCCTCCCTCCCTCCCTCCCTCCATCCCTCCCTCCCTCCCTCCTCCTTCCTTCCCCAAATGTGGGAGAGTAAAGACAGAAAAAAGGGAATGAAGAAAGGAAAAAAATAGAAAGAGAAAAAATGCGGAAATAGAAAGAGAGAGAGAGTGAGAGAGAGAGAGAGAGAGAGAGAGAGAGAGAGAGAGAGAGAGAGAGAGAGAGAGAGAGAGAGAGAGAGAGAGAGAGGAAGAGAGAGAGAGAGAGAGAGAGAGAGAGAGAGAGAGAGAGAGAGAGAGAGAGACAGAGAGAGAGACAGAGAGAGAGAAAGAGAGGAAGGGGGGGAGCGAAACAGATACATAGAGACAGAAAATGTGATGACGACGGGAGTGAGTGAGAGAAAGAGAGAGAGAGAAAAAGAGAGATAGAGAGAGATAGATAGATAGAGAGAGCAAGAGATAGATAGATAGATAGATAAATAGAGAGAGAGAAAAAAAAAACAGGTAAACACAGACAGAGAAAATATGATCATGACGAGAGTGAGAGAGAAACAGACACACACAGACAGAGAGGAGGAGGAGGAGGAGGAGAAGAAGGAGAGACACAGGGTGTGGCGGAATCAGGTTCTCGACGCAAGCTCTCGGCTGACATCCTCCCCCTCCGCCGTCATGCAAGTAACTGACACACAACTTTTCCTCCCTGTGGCTTTCCTGTTTTCAGTCAATTTGCGTTTCTTCGATTTCCTTTATCATTATTGTTTTTGTTTTTTTTATTATTATTTTTGTTTGTTGTTGGTATGATTATCGTTGCTCTTATTGATATTATTGCTAATATTATTATGATTGTCTTTGTATTCCATCTGTGTATGTGTGAGCTTATTGGCGTGCTTAAGTGTCGGGTTTGTGATTAATGTTATTATCATTATTATTTGCGTGTGGGGAGGGTGTATGTGTGTGTGTAGAGAGAGGGGGGTGGGGGGTGGGAGAGAGAGAGAGAGAGAGAGAGAGAGAGAGAGAGAGAGAGAGAGAGAGAGAGAGAGAGAGAGAGAGAGAGAGAGAGAGAGAGAAAGAGAGAGAGAGAGAGAGAGAGAGAGCGAGAGAGAGAGAGAGAGAGAGAGAGAGAGAGAGAGAGAGAGAGAGAGAGAGAGGAGGTGAGAGGAAGACGGAAATTAGATATATGCATTTGTTCGCTTTCGGCTTAGAAGTGCGGATTATCATAACACATCTCGGAATGTTAATATATCTGCTACACTTATCAACTTATCAAGTATTTCACTTCCTTAAACTTTGCTGTAGTCAATTATATATTTTGCTTCTGTGACACTTTTTTGTGCATTATTTTTGCATTCTTAATTTGGGGAGATTTGTTTTCAAAATCAGATTTTAGCGGAAAGTTTCTCACCAGGTCTTTAAAACGGAGCTGGAGCGCCGTGCCCAAAATGACTATATTTCTCTCTTTCTCGGTGTTGAAAACGTTTTCCGTGGAAGGAAAACTCAAGATACTTACTAGTTTATGAATCTTTGAAACTTCTGGTACAGCAATGAACGTTCTTGATGTAAATTTTGCCGTTTTTTCTCTCTTTTTCGCTTCAGAAAGAAAAAGGCGCCGTGACATGGAAAAGTGATGAAATGTTTTTCTTCAGATTTTACGTTTTTCTAAATATATAATAAGAAAATGAGGTGTTAATTTTTGTCATGAATTTTATCTTAAATAGTTATTCCTTATGAGTAGTTTATATAATGTAAAAAAAAAAACAATAAAAGTGATATGTATTTTATTTAGAAATGCAAAATCGCGGCACACAATTTCTGGGGTCTTCCTTCGTCGCACCTACGCCACTGTTGATAAGAGAATTGAGGTTTTGGCCCCATCGGACTCCAGCAGCTGCTTGGCCAGTCGAGGGATCAGTGCTCGTCGTCCTCGGGGGCTGAGAAGCAGAGGCTGAGGCAGAGGGAGAGGGAGGAGGAGAGGAAGAACCAGGAAGGCGCCCAGAGAGGGGGCGGGAGAGCCAAGCGGTCGGACGAGAGGAAGGAGCGAGAAGGGGAGGAGAGAAGGAGGCGGGAGATGGAGGAGGAGAAGGAGAGGAAGCAGAAGGAGATGGAGAGGAAGAACCGAGGGCAAGACAAGAAGAAGCTCTTAGGGAAGGGCAAGGCCAAGAACCACCAGTGATCAGGTCCTTCTATTTTGTACACAATGAGTAAAAAAAAGATAATAACAGTAAAAACATAAAAAGAAAGAAAAAATATATGTATATAATAAAGAATGTGTGTGTGTGTGTAGGTGTAAACATCGGGAAAGTAAGTGTTTGTGTGTTTGCACGAGTGTGTATATTCAAAAAAAAAAAAAAGGAAAATATATTTACGCGCTTCAATTCTTACTTTGTTTAATCGCTTAAAAAAAAAGAAAAACAAAAAACAAAAACAAAAAAGAGTCTTTTAGCGTGTACGTATCAAATATATAAAATCTTCACTTGTTGCCATCAAGATTCAACATTTCCCACTTATAAATCAGGGCTATCGAGCATTTGTGATATAACAGTGAGCGGTTATCTGATATTTAACCAAAGATAGTGTGACAAGCTATAAAGTGGCTTAGCGTAGTTTATCGTGAAGGCCGTTGTGTTGCGTGTCGTGGTATCATCATCATTACTGTTATTCTTATTATTATTATGGTTGTTGTTGTTGTTGTTATTGTTGTTGCTATTATTATTATTATTATTATTATTATTATTATTATTATTATTATTAGTGCTATCATTATTATTATCATTATCATCATTATTAGTGTTATCATTGTTATTATCATTATCATCATTATTAGTGCTATCATTGTTATTATTATTATCATCATTATTATTGTCATTGTTATCATCATTATTATCGCCATTTTCCTTATCCCCATGATTATTACTATTATCTTTATTACTATTATTATTCTTCCACATTATGCCCTGGACAAGTTTACTGTATATATGATAGCCAAAATCATAAATAATTCCCGAATATGAGCCTCTATGAGATCACATTTTCGGCTGGTAACATTTTATTTGTCTTCGTCTTCTTCATCTTCTTCTTCTTCTTCTTCTTCTTCTTCTCTTTTCTTCTTTTCTATAAATATCACATCGCTGAATCTCATGTGTATAGGCTTGCCAGGTGGGTTGGGCTCGTGACGTCATATTTCCTACTTATTTAATGACGTCATATGTCGTGCCTACTTTAATGACGTCATCAATAGCCTTGTTGATAACGTCACATTCCCTGCCATATATAATGACGTCACTTCCCTCCCTGTTACCTTTGGATTGATTAGGGAGGGAAAGAAGGTGGGGAAATGAAGAGAGAGGTAGGAAGGAAGGGAGGAGTAGGGAAGGAGGAGGAGGGGAGTAGGGATTTGGACAGGGCAGCTCAACCGGATGTTCGTTCAGTTTGCAAGAGCGCGGTTGTTTTAATTGGCCATCTGGGCTGTAATTCTCTCTCTCTCTCTCTCTCTCTCTCTCTCTCTCTCTCTCTCTCTCTCTCTCTCTCTCTCTCTCTCTCTCTCTCTCTCTCTCTTTCTCTTTCTGTCTCTCTTTCTTTCTGTCTCTCTCTCTTTCTGTCTCTCTCTCCTTCTGTCTCTCTCTCTTTCTGTTTCTCTCTCTTTCTGTCTCTCTCTCTCTTTCTGTTTCTCTCTCTTTCTGTTTCTCTCTCTTTCTGTTTCTCTCTCTTTCTGTCTCTCTCTCTTTCTGTCTCTCTCTCTTTCTGTCTCTCTTTCTTTCTGTCTCACTCTCTCTCTCTCTCTCTCTCTCTCTCTCTCTCTCTCTCTCTCTCTCTCTCTCTCTCTTTCTTTCTTTCTCTATCTCTCTCTCTCTCTCTCTCTCTTTCTCTCTCTCTCTCTCTCTCTCTCTCTCTCTCTCTCTCTCTCTCTCTCTCTCTCTCTCTCTCTCTCTCTCTCTCTCTCTCTCTCTCTCTCTCTCTCTCTCTCTCTCTCTCTCATATTTATATATGTATTTATATATATTTAGATATTTATTTACATATATTTATTTATATTTATTCATATATCTATTTACATTTATTGATTATGTTACTTAGATTTATTTATCTATTTATTTACATACATATATTCAAGCATTCGTAAGTCGTTTCTCCGCCATATATATTTTAACGAGAGAGGAGAAGTGCCTGTGAGCCGAGTTGCTTGCAGGCGCGGCTAATGCAACGTGACAGGCAGGTTAAGGCAACGATGCAGATGGTGCAAGCAACAGAGAGACAGACGGGAGAGGGAGGGAGGGAGGGAGGGAGGGAGGGAGGGAGGGAGGGAGGGAGCCAAGGAGGGGAAAGGGTGGGAGGAAGGAAGGGGGAGGGGAAAGGGAGGAAGGAAGGAAGAAGGAAGGGGGAAGGGGAGGAAGGAAGGGGAAGGGAAAAGGGAGGAAGAAAGAGGGAAAGGAAAGGGAGGGAGGAAGGGGGAAGGGAGGAAGGAAAGGGGAAGGGAGGAAGGAAAGGGGAAGGGGAAAGGGAGGAAGGAAGGAAGAAGTAAGGGGGAAGGGGAGGAAGGAAG
>NC_061821.1:5703095-5715595 GCF_019202785.1 Penaeus chinensis
ATTTTTTTTTTCGTTTTGGTGTTTGGACGGATGACACTCTATTTTTTTTTTTTTTTTTTTTTTTTTACAGTTTTATTTAGTTTCTGGGTGTTGCTTGTGGGCTGGCTCAGTTTTTGGGCGAGTGGTGTATCGAGGTGTATGGTCTAGTGACCAGGCCGGGCTGGCGGGCGCTTGGTGTTGGGTGAGGGGGGTGGAGTTATTGCTCGATTCTGGCCTGCGCCAGCACTCCAATTCAAAGCAGTGCGCCAGCCCGGCGAACTTAGGACGGCCGCCTGCCACAGCGGCGCAGGGACCGAGCGCACAGCAAAAGAACGGGAAGACAGACCGAACACTACCAGAACGCAAGAAAGCCCGCAGTGGGAATGCGCAAGCCCCAGCTGAGGCACCGCGGCACGCGGCTGGGGCCAGGCCGAACGCCCTGCAGCTCCCCTAAACTAACGAGGACAGCACAGTAAAAAATACCACGGCCGCCCGGCACGCCCTCCCTCACGCCCGTCCTCCGGCATCCCTCTTCTCCCCAACCCTTCCTCACTACCCCAGCCCTCCCCCCCCCTCCCTCCCTCCCCTCCCTCCCTCCATTCCCTCCCTCACTTCACCCCAACCCTTCCTCCCTCCCCCCCCCTCCCTCCCCCCTCCCTCCCTCCTCCCTCCTCCCTCCTTCACACCAACCCCTTCCTCCCTACCCTAACTCTCTCCCTCCTCCCTCCCCTCCCTTCCTCCCTCCCTTCACCCCAACCCTTCCTCCCTCTCTCCCTCCCTCCCTCCCTCCCTCCTCCCTCCCCATGCCCTTCGCCATCTCTCCCCCTATCTTCCTCGTCCTTTCTCTAATAAGCGTCCTAGCCACGCCGCTAAGAAGCCTTCGTATAATCGGCGCAAATGACGAGGAAAATCCGCGAGGGGAAAAAAAAGGGGGGGAGGGGGAAGTGGAGGGAGGATTGAGGATGGGGGGGAGGGGGGTGTAAGCAGGTGTGTAAATTGTGGGCGTCGTAATTCCCGAATGGTTAAGGAGGGTGACTTGTCGCGTGCATAATGAGGCGAGAGGGGTGAAGGCGGTGAGGGGAGAGGGAGGGAGGAAGGGAGGGAGGGAGGAGGGTTGAAGGGTGGGGGGAGAGGGAGGGAGGGAGGTTGATTAAGGGTGAAGGGTGAGGGCGAGGGAGTAGGGAGGGAGGGTGCAGGGTGAGGGGAGAGGGAGGGAGGGCGGGTGGAGGGTGAAGGTGTGAGGGGAAGAGGGAAGGGAGGAAAGGGAGGGAGGGGAGGGCGGGTGTAGGGTGAGGGGAGCGGGAAGGGAGCGAGGAGGAAGGGTGAAGGGTGAGGGAGAGGGAGGGAGGGAGGGTGACGGGTGAGGGGAGAGGAGGGAGGGAGGGTGAAGGGTGAAGGGTGGGGGAGAGGGAGGGAGGGGGGGACGGTGAGGGAGAGAGGAGGGAGGGAGGGTGGGAAGGGTGGAAGGTGAGGTGAGAGGGAGGGAGGGAGGGTGACGAGTGAGGGGAGAGGAGGGAGGGAGGGGGAGGAGGGTGAAGGGTGAGAGGAGAGAGGGAGGGAGGGGGGTGAGGGTGGGGAGAGAGGGAGGGAGGGAGGCGTGGAAGGTGTTGAAGGGTGAGGGGGGAGAGGGAGGGAGGAGGGTGACGGGGTGAGGGGAGAGGAGGGAGGGAGGGGGGGAAGGGTGAGGGGAGAGGGAGGGAGGGAGGGTGTCGGTGTGAGGGAGTGAGAGGGAGGGAGGTGGAAGGGTTGAAAGGGTGAGGGGAGAGGAGGGAGGAGGGGTGACGGGTGAGGGGGGAAGAGGGCGGGAGGAGGTGGAAGGGAGAAGGATGTGAGGGAGAGGGAGGGAGGAGTGGTTGACGGGTGAGGGAGAGGGCGGGAGGGAGGGTGCAGGTTGAGGAGAGGGTGGGAGGCGGGTGAGGGTGAGGGGAGAGGGAGGGAAGGAGGGTGGAAGGTGAAGGGGCGGTTGAGGGGAGAGGGAGGGAGGGAGGGTGACGGGTGAGGGGAGAGGGAGGGTGGGAGGGTGGAAGGTGAAACGCTTCAGCGTTTTTTTTTTTTTGTTTTATTCATTGGTGTGTCTTGTGGACTTGTGTTCTTCTTGTTGTTGTTTGTTGGTTGTTGTTGTGTTGTGTGATTTGTTGAGATTTGGTTTTGTTTTTTTTGATTTTTGAGTTTGATTTATGATTTGTGTTCGTGGTTTGGTTTGATTGTGAATTTGTATGTTTTGATTATTGTGGTTTTTTTTTGTTTGATTGTTTTATGTTGTTTTTCGAATAGTGTGTTTTTGTTTTGTGCTTTTGTTTTTTTCTGTTTTGTGGTGACTATTTTGTGGTAATTCTGAAAAATCTTTTTGTTGGATTTGATGTGATTGTTGAGTTTGCTTTTTTTTGATTCTATTGAGGGTTGTTTTTTTGGTTGAGGGGTGAAGTTTGTTTTGTATGTTTTGTTGTTGTTGTGTGATTTTGTTGGTGAGTATTTTGTTTTTTTGTTTGTTTTTTGGGGATGAGGTTGCCCTGTTGTTTGTGTGTGTCGTGTGGACGCTTTTCGATTTGTGTTTGATGCTGATTTCTTTGATTTTGGCTTGGGGGGTGGTTTTGGTTTGTTTTTGAATGTGTTGGTATGAAATTTGATCTTATGGTTTTTGTGGAGGTTTGATGTTTGTTTGTGCATTTTGATGACATGTTTATTGGTGTGTTTTTGTTGATGTTGATGCTTTGTTGTGTTTTTGAGTTTGGTTTTGTGGTGATCATGATGATGATTGTTTTTGTTTTGTGGTCTTATTTGCTTTTGATTTTTTTTTGGTGATTCTTGTTTGTGAGGGATGCTGTGGTTTTGTCGTTGATTTGTCTTTTTGATTTTTGAGTGTTTTTATGTGTGATGGTGAGTGGTTTTTGAGTTGATGTGTGAGTTGTTTTTTGTTTGTCATGGTGTGCTTGATGGTGATTGATTTTGTTTTGTTTTTTTTTTGTGGTTGATTGTTGAGTGTGTTGTTGTTTTTGATAGAGCTGTGAGTGATGATTATGTTGTTTGTTGTTTGACTTGTTGAGTATGAGTTGTTTTGTTTTTTTTGTTGTTGTTGTGTTATTGTTTTTGATCGGTTGGTTTTGATGGTGCTATGATGGTTGTGTGATGTGTGTTGCTAGTTTTGTGAATTGTTTGTTGAGTGATGTCCTTGTTTCTTTTTTCGTTGAGTTTGTTTTGGTGTGATCTGAGGGAGTGTGCTGGTTTTGTAGTGTCTGACCGGGGAGTTGATTTTTGATGATATGTGTGTTTGTTTTGTTGTTTGAGGGGATTTGTTATTGATTGTGTGAGGGGAGAGGGAAGGATTTGTGGGTTTGATTGTGTGATGTAGTTTGTATTGTATGGTGGTGAGTCGTTTTGATATGTTTGTTGATTGATGTGACTGTGGTTGAAGGGGGGAGGGAGGGAGGGGAGGGTGACGGGTGAGGGAGAGGGAGGGAGGGGGGGTGGAAGGGTGAAGGGTGAGGGGAGAGGGAGGGAGGGAGGGTGACGGGTGAGGGGAGAGGGAGGGGGGGGAGGGTGGAAGGGGTGAAGGGTGAGGGGAGAGGGAGGGAGGGAGGGTGAGGGTGAGGGGGAGAGGGAGGGGGGGAGGGTGGAAGGGAGTGAAGGGTGAGGGGAGAGGGTGGGAGGGAGGGTGACGGGTTGAGGGGAGAGGGAGGGAGGGAGGGTGGAAGGGTGAAGGGTGAGGGGAGAGGGAGGGAGGGAGGGTGACGGGTGAGGGGAGAGGGAGGGGGGAGGGTGGAAGGGTGAAGGGGGTGAGGGGAGAGGGAGGGAGGGGGTGACGGGTGAGGGGAGAGGGAGGAGGGAGGGTGGAAGGGTGAAGGGTGGGGGGGAGAGGTGGGAGGGGGGGGGTGACGGGTGAGGGGAGAGGGAGGGAGGGAGGGTGGAAGGTGAAGGGTGAGGGGAGAGGGAGGGAGGGAGGGTGACGGGTGAGGGGAGAGGGAGGGAGGGAGGGTGGAAGGGTGAAGGGTGAGGGGCGAGGGAGGGAGGGAGGGTGACGGGTGAGGGGGGAGGGAGGGAGGGAGGGTGGAAGGGTGAAGGGTGAGGGGGAGAGGGAGGGAGGGAGGGTGAGGGGAGGGGAGAGGGAGGGAGGGAGGGTGGAAGGGTGAAGGGTGGGGGGAGAGGGAGGAAGGGAGGGAGGGAGGGAGGGTGAAGGGGGTGAGGGGAGGGGAGGGAGGGAGGGAGGGGGGGAAGGGTAAAGGGGTGGGGGGAGAGGGAGGAAGGGAGGGAGGGAGGGTGAAGGGTGAGGGGAGAGGGAGGGAGGGAGGGTGGAAGGGTGAAGGGTGGGGGGAGAGGGAGGAAGGGAGGGAGGGAGGGAGGGTGAAGGGTGAGGGGAGAGGGAGGGAGGGAGGGTGGAAGGGGTGAAGGGTGGGGGGAGAGGGAGGAAGGGAGGGAGGGAGGGTGAAGGGTGAGGGGAGAGGGAGGGAGGGAGGGTGGAAGGGTGAAGGGTGGGGGGAGAGGGAGGAAGGGAGGGTGAATGGTGAGGGGAGAGGGGGGTGAAGGGTGAGGGAAGAGGGAGGGAAGGAGGGTGAAGAGTGAGGGGAGAGGGAGGGAGGAAGGGTGAAGTTTGAGGGGAGAGGGAGGGTGAAGGGTGAGGGGAGAGGGAGGGTGAAGGGTGAGGGGAGAGGGAGGGAAGGAGGGTGAAGAGTGAGGGGAGAGGGAGGGAGGAGGGTGAAGTTTGAGGGAGAGGAGGGTGAAGGGTGAGGGAGAGGAGGGAGGGTGAAGGGTGAGGGGAGAGGGAGGGAAGGAGGGTGAAGAGTGAGGGGAGAGGGAGGGAGGGAGGGTGAAGGGTGAGGGGAGAGGGAGGGAGGGTGGGTGAAGGGACAGAAGACGGACAAGGAGATGAGAATAGACGAAGGGAGAGAGAGGATGGAGGGAAAGGGAGATGGATGGGGGTTGAAGGAAGGGTGAGGGGAGGGAGTAGGAAGAGAGAGAGGGAGGGGGTAAAGGGGAGAGAAATGGGGTTAGATGAAGGGATGGGGGAGGGGAAGAGGGAGGGAGGGAGGGGAGGAAGAAAGAAAAAGATGGGGAGGGAGGAGGGAGAAGCAAGAAAGGGAGGGGGAGATGAGGAAGGGAAGGAGGAGGAAGGAACAGGAAGGGAAGATGAAAAGGGAAGGAGGAGAAAGGAACAGGAAGAGGAAGGAACAGGAAGGGAAGATGAAAAGGGAAGGAGGAGGAAGGAACAGGAAGGGAAGATGAAAAGGGAAGGAGGAGGAAGGAACAGGAAGGGAGGATGAAAATAGGAATAAGGAAAGGAGGAGATTAAGGGGATGAGAGGAGGACGGAAGACGAGGGATGGGATAGGGAGATGGAGAGAATATATGAAGAGAGGGATAGCGAAAGGAAGGGAAAAGAAAGAGAGGAAGAAAACAAAAACAATAAAAATAAAGGACTAACCAAAGCAAAAACATGAATGTACACACGAACAAAGAAGGGGAAGAAGAAGAAGAAAGGAAAGAAGAACAAAGATAGAAGAAAAACAAATAAAAGAAGGGGAAATCGAGAAGAAAACCAAGAAAAATCTGTCAGGACAAGATCTCAAACGGCGCCATTTGCGCGAGAGGCGCTCGGGGAACGGAAAGGCTTCGCTAAATATTTACAAACACGAGCACGTTCTGGCGCTCATGGCCCGCCCGCGGGTCCCTGGGCCATTGGTCAGCCGACGCGCACGCACATGGACAAATCTATACGCACACACACACACACACACACACACACACACACACACACACACACACACACACACACACACACACACACACACACACACAACGAGGCGCGATCTGCATGATATATCTAGGGCGCAGGGGGTCATGCATACGGAAAATAAGAGAAACGGATATACACACAATTACTTCTCAGAGGTGGTCATGCGTGTCAATACGCACACACCTACGCGCATACACATGCATGGCGACTATCAGGGCATAGGTGGTCATGCATGCGAATTATAAGAGAATCATATACACACTCGGAGCACAGATGGTCATGCATATCAAATGCACACATGCACCCGTGTCATGCATGAACACTATAGGAACACAGGTGGCTATGCATGAAACAACACTCATGCATGACTCTTTTTAGGGCACGCCCCATCATGCAAGCAAACATGCACACTCGCGCTCCATGCATGGCGTCTCGCGGGCATAAGTAGTCATGCATTAAATAGATTTGAAACACATTCGCAAGCGCTGTCAGTTCGCAGGTGGCCACGTAAAAACAGAAAGAGAAAGAGGGGGGGAGAGAGAGAGAGAGAGAGGGATAGGGAGAGGGAGAGAGAGAGAGAGAGAGAGAGAGAGAGAGAGAGAGAGAGAGAGAGAGAGAGAGAGAGAGAGAGAGAGAGAGAGAGAGAGAGGGAGGGATAGGGAGAGAGTGAGAGAGAGATAGGGAGAGAGAGAGAGAGAGAGAGAGAGAGAGAGAGAGAGAGAGAGAGAGAGAGAGAGAGAGAGAGAGAGTGAGAGAGAGAGATAGGGAGAGGGAGGGAGAGAGAGAGAGATAGAGAATGGAGAGAGGGAGGGAGAGAGAGTGAGAGAGAGAGAGAGAGAGAGAGAGAGAGAGAGAGAGAGAGAGAGAGAGAGAGAGAAGAGAGAGAGAAAGAGAGAAAGAAAGAAAGAAAAGAAAGAAAGAAAAGAAAGAAAGAAAGAAAGAGAGAGAGCAAGAGAGAGAAAAAAAAAGAAAAAGGGAGAGAGAAAGAAAGAAAGAGAGAAAAAGAAAAAGAGAGAGAGAAAGAAAGAAGGAGAGAGACAGCCTTTGATTACACCTCGGAAGGAAATAATTGCTCTCATCAGCCTTGTTAATGAGGTGTTTAAATGAGTCTCAGGATAATTATGCTAATGATTATAAGTTTAATGACGAGGATGAGGATAATGATAACTAAGATGATAAGGATAATCCTGCCGGTGATGATAATGATGATGATAATGAATAATAATAATAATGATGATGATGATGATGATGATGATGATGATGATGATGATGATGATGATGATGATGATGATAATAATAATAACAATAACAATAATAAACATACCAATAATAATAAAAACACATTAATAATCCTACTATCACTATCAACAACAAAGACATTAACAAACAAACAACGCTACAACAACAACAACAACAACAACAACAAGAAAAACAACAAAAACATCTACTTCCTGTTTAAACACGGCTCAACATCAGAGAGAGAAAAAAACATTTCGTGATACTGTTAATAGCGAAAAAAATAGAAGACACTTACGCAGTTGAAGCTATTAAAGTAAATTGAAGCAGCAAGGAGAAGAGATAACGGTTATACAAATGAGACTAATTACCATAAGAGTAACTTTTTTTTTTTTTTTTTGAGAATTGTTATCTTGTGTTGAATAGTGATGATAAAATCTGTTTTATAACGATATGATTCAACAGGAGGTGATTATAAAATTGTGAAATCTCTGTGGTCCTATCGCTTCCTCAACCCTGAATTAGCAGAGAAGAAAACCCTGAAATGGAACCCTCTACATTTTTATCGTTTACCCAACCTTGATTTAGAAGGGAATGAAATTCGAGCGAAACCTTCACTTTAATATCGTTTCCTCAACCCTGAATTAGCAGAGAAGGAAACTCAAAAATGAAACCCCTGTACTTTAATCTCGTTTCTCCAACCCTGAATTAGCAGAGAAGCAAACTCAAAAATGAAACCCTGTACGTTAATATCGTTTCTCCAACCCTGAATTAGCAGAGAAGCAAACTCAAAAATGAAACCCTGTACGTTAATATCGTTAATTAGCAGAGAAGAAAACCCTGAAATGGAACCCTCTACATTAATATCGTTTACCCAACCTTGATTTAGAAGGGAATGAAATTGGAGCGAAACCTCCACATTCATATCGTTTCCTCAACCTTGATTTAGCAGACAAGGAAATCAAAGTGAAACCCTGTATGTTAATATCGTGTCTCCAACCCTGAATTAGCAGAGAAGGAAACTCAAAAATGAAACCCCTGTACGTTAATATCGTTTCTCCAACTCTGAATTAGCGGAGAAGGAAACTCAAAAATGAAACCCCTGTACGTTAATATCGTTTCTCCAACCCTGAATTAGCAGAGAAGCAAACTCAAAAATGAAACCCTGTACGTTAATATCGTTTTTTCCAACCCTGAATTAGCAGAGAAGCAAACTCAAAAATGAAACCCCTGTACGTTAATATCGTTTCTCCAACCCTGAATTAGCAGAGAAGCAAACTCAAAAATGAAACCCTGTACGTTAATATCGTTAATTAGCAGAGAAGAAAACCCTGAAATGGAACCCTCTACATTAATATCGTTTACCCAACCTTGATTTAGAAGGGAATGAAATTGGAGCGAAACCTCCACATTCATATCGTTTCCTCAACCTTGATTTAGCAGACAAGGAAATCAAAGTGAAACCCTGTATGTTAATATCGTGTCTCCAACCCTGAATTAGCAGAGAAGGAAACTCAAAAATGAAACCCCTGTACTTTAATCTCGTTTCTCCAACCCTGAATTAGCAGACTAGGAAATCAAAGTGAAACCTCAATGTTGATCTCGTTTCCCCAACCCTGAATTAAGCGGAAGGCGAGAGTCGAGTCGTTTCTTGCACTGCCAATACCCCTGCAAAGTGTGTTGCATTTGCAGACGTCACCCAGGACCTTGCAATGAGGGTGCAAGGGCGGGCGGGTGTCAAGCGGGACGTGAATATATTGCAACGTGCAGAAAATCGTGTTTATGACTGCCTACGCCCGAGTTTAGTCAGTGGAACATGAATTTTGAGAACTCCTTGTCTTAAAAATGAAATTAAAAGATAAAAAAAAAGGAGAAAGACGGGTCATGTACGTTACAGATGCCACTTCTCGCGTGAGGTTTAGTGGAGTCGAAAGAAGAGGAAGGAGGTAAAGGAGAGAGAGAGAGGAGAAGGAGAGATATACGAATGGGGAGATGAGAGTCAGATATATATTTGTCGTCGAGGTAAGCAATCGTTTTAGGATCTATTTTTTTTAGCAGTTTTGGTCCTTTACCTCTGGCTACCTGTTTGTCTATCGAACGATCTATTGATATATCTTTGTCTATCTTTTTCTCTTTCCCTTTCCTCTTTTCGTTTCTTTCATTTCTGTTCTCTGTCTCTCCATCCAACTCCCTCACCTTCTTCCAATTCCTCTCTCCTTCTCTCCCTTTCTCCTTCCCTCTCCCTGTCTTCCTCCCTCTCCTTCCCTCTCCCTCCCCCTACCCTCACTCACCCTCTCCCCCCCCCCCTTCATCACCACCTTCTCCCCCTTCTTCTCTCGCCCTTGGAAGATTTCGGATCTGATCCCCATCAGCGTCTCGAAAGCTCCCTGTTTTTCCTTCTCTTCTTCTTCTTCCTCTTCTTTTTCCTCTTTTTTTTCAGGGGGAGGGAGGGGGGAGGGGGAGGGTACCATCGTGTTCTAGTACCTCGCTATCTCGCTTCTTCATCGCCTAGTTATCTGGTCTCCTCTTCGCTCGCGCTGACAAATGGCGGACGGATTCGCTCGAGATTCCTCGCTTCGGTGGTATAAGCGACCGCAGATTCTCTTTTGGCTTGTTTCGTTGTTTCGTTGTTTCTCGTTCGCTTTGGTTTTTGTTTTGTGCTTCTTTTTTCTTTTCAATTTTTTTTCACTTTTTTTCTGTTTCTTTTTTTTTTTCTCTCTCTCTCTGCCTTTGCCTCTCCCTCTTTATCTTTCTTTGCCTTGCGCGCTTTGATAAGTTTGGCGGATTTCTCTATCTTTTATCATCCCTTTCTATCTTTCTATCTTTCTCTCACTCTCTCACTCACTTTTTTTTTTATTCTCCTTCCTTTCTTCCTGCGTCTGCCTCTCTCTCGATCTATGTCTTCCTCGGCCTGACAAATGGCGGGCAGATCCATTTAAGTGTTTTGGCTTTTGTAGTTTAGGCGGGAATTCTGTCTGTCTTTCTGCATTTCTTTCTCCTTTTTTATTATTCATGTTCTTTATTTTCTCTGTTTTTTTCTCTTCTTTCTTTCCCTTCCATCTATGTCTGCCTTTTTCTTTTCCTTTCTTTTCTTTTCTTTCTTTCTTTCTCCGTCATTCTGCTTGTCTGTCTGTCTTTGTATTTCTCTTTTTTCTCTATTTATCTGTGTCGTTTATTTACCTCTTGTTTTATTTATTTTTCATCTATAAAGTCATGGTCATGCGGTCTATTTACATGTTTATGTCTTTTGTCTACATGTCTCTTTGAAGCACACATTTTCCTGGTTTTCTTACCTTCTGTTTATTCGTCCTCTCCTCCATTTTCTTTTCTCTCCGTTTTCGTTGGTCTCTTTGGTTGTCTTCGGGTCTGGTTATTTTTTATTTATTTTTTTTCCTTAGTTTCTTTCTCATTTTTTTTCTATTTTTTTCCGTTTCTTCGTGTTCTCTTCTTTTCTCTAGATTATCTCTTCCTTTTTCTTTTTCTTCTTTTGCTTTCCCTTTTTCATCGTGTTCTTACTGTTTTAATGTCATAATGATTTTCCTGTTATTATTTTTTTAAATTGTGGTTGTTGTGATCTCTATTGTATTATAATATATTATACTGTAATATTACACTGTATTTTTTATCATTATTATATCATCATTATTCTCTATTATTATTACTATTGTTGGTTTTCTTGTTGATATTGTTATTGTCACTCTCTCATTCATCTTTCTTTTCTCTCTTAGTCTTTCTATTCCTGTCTTTTGTTTCTATTGCTGTTCCCCCACTAGAGCACAGTTTATGCAACTTTGCAACATTTCTTGAAGCACTTACTTTTCATGCATTTGCAACCCCTCAGAAAACTACGAAATAAAATTATGTTATTTGTCTCTTCTGTATCCACTGCTTTGCTCTTCTTTACGAGCTTGTTTTGGTGATTGCAATAACTGCATTGCAACAAGGAAATCACTTGAAAAAAAGAGCGTCATTGTCAACAAGTGTCATTTTTTTTTTTTTTTTTTTTTTTTTTTTTGCGTTTCTCTGTTTTTTTGTTTTTTTTTCTGTTTTCTGTTTGGCCTGTTTTCTATTAAGCCAAAACGGTGAATCAAGTATGATTATTTTTAGCTTGATTTAGTCGACATTCTTTCGTTTTTTTAAGGATTTCTTAACCACGTTCGAATGCAGATACTGCCCCAATACGAATGGTATGTGTTTTTTGAATATTTAACCTCATTAACCCTTCTATTTCACCGTCAGAATTAAACTAGACCATTTTGATTCTTTAAACGATAAAGCGAATACTACGTCTAACGAAATCAATTAATTTTAAAAGGGAAAATTAACGGCGCATTTTGGTACGAATGTTTGACATGGTGTGACCTCTGGCGGCGGCAAACGTAATTAGACGTTCACAGACGGAAGCCTTTAGTGAAAGACGTCAGCGAGGCGGGGGGGGGAGGGGGAGGGGGGCTGGAGGGCGTGTTGCCAGATATGCGAGATGCTTTGCAATGTTAAGGTATTCGGTGGCTGAAAATGGTTAATATTCGCCTTTTTTTGTGGTGATGAGTGTGTGTGTGTGGGGGGGGGGGGATGTTATAAATATGTAGTGTTCGTGTAGCTTTTCGTATCAGTTCTCTCCTTCTCTCTCTTTCTCTCTCTTTATCTTTGTATCTTTCCCTTCCCCTCCCTCCTTCTCCTTCCCTCTCCTTCCCTCTCTCCCTTCCTCTCTCTCTCCCTCTCCCTCTCCCTTCCTCCCTCCCTCCCTCCCTCCCTCCCTTCACTTCCTTCCCTCCCTCCCTCCCTCCTTCTAAAGTGTGACAACACATCATGTATCATTCTTCCTCTCCTTCTCCCCTTCTCTGATCTCTCTCTCTTCCCTCTTTTCTTTTCTTTTCTTTTTTCTTTTTTTTTTTTCCCCTCGAGTCACTCCAATCACAGCGCCGCTACCTCCCTGAATCAAGTTTGGCTTCGTTTAATAAGCATTTTCCCCCCTTCTTTCTCCCTCCACAGTAATATCAGTAGGAAGCAAGTGAAACGCGAACTATCGCTTTGGGCAAAATTATGTGAAAATTCTGTCCCTTATATAGACATTTTCGGTGCATTTCATGATCCTGTTTATCGGTGTATATGTTGTTAGGATATAGTGTATATTAGGTAATGGGAAATGTATGTAATGCATCATGTATTATATATCATGTAATTGTACGTAATATATAATACAATATATATGGTATACTGTCAATGATATGTGAGGTTTTATGTAGACTAATACAGGGTAATGATACATAATCGACATGACATAAACTTTTTTTGTTTTTGTTATTGTTGTTTTTGCTGTTTTTTGTTTGTTACTGTTTTTGTTTTTCACTCTTTCATCTTCCTTTGATCTCTAACGCGCGCAGCATATTTTCATCTCGACAAGAACATTCCAAGGACGAATGACAGGGTGAAGGCTGAGAGGGAGAAGGAGAGAAAGAGGAAGAGGGTAAGAGAGGGTGAGGGAGGAAGGGAGAAGGGAGGGGGTATGAGAGCGTTAGAGAGAGAGGGAGGGATGAGAGAGAGAGAGAAAGGGGGGA
>NC_061821.1:5720595-5721843 GCF_019202785.1 Penaeus chinensis
TATTGTTTTTATTGTTCCTGCTTTTGCTCCGTTCGTTATTTTTTTTATTTACTTTCCACCCTTCCATTCCCCATTTTTCATGTTTATTCATCTACGTTCTCTTATTTTCTTCTGTATCCATCTTCTCCTGGTCTCTCTTTTTAAAGTTAAATAGAAAAAGAAAACAAAAAATAATAATAATAATTGAATAATAATAAAAAAAAAAGTTGCTTTGCTTTTGGACTTGGGGGGTGGGTGGGAGGGTAGAAGGGGAGGGGGAGGGAGAAGAGGCGGGTCGTCGAGGGTGGTGGGGTAGAGGGGGAGGGGGAGAGGGAAAGGAAGAAGGGGGGGGTAGGGAGGTGGAGAGGAAGAGGGAGGAGGGTGGAAGAGGGAGGAGGGTGGAGAAGGGTTATGGGGGGGAGGGGGTTAAGGAGGGAGGAGGGGTGGGGGGTGAGGCTAGGAATTTAGTAGGAGGAAGAGGAAGAAGATGAAGAAGAGGTAGAAGAAGAAAAAGAAGAGTAAGAGGAGGAGGAAGAAGAAGAGAGAGAAGAAGACGAAGACGAAGACGAAGAATATGAGAAGGAGAAAGAAGAGGAAGAAGTGGATAATGGAGGTGGAAAAGAAGGAAGAGGAGGAAGGAATGAAAAAAAAAGGACGAGGAGGGAAGAGAAGATGGAATTATTTAGAACGGAAAAGGATTGGAGGAGAGAGATAGAAAGGGAAGAGAAAGAATATAAATTAATAGCGAAGAAGAGGAGATAGGAGAAGAAAGAAAAAGAAGTTGAGAAGGAGAGGGAGAGGAAGAGAGGTGAGGATAGATAAAGGGAAATGAAAGGGAAAATGAGAAGAAAAGAAAGCAGGGAAGGAAAGGAAAAATAAGAAAGTTTTTTAATGAGGAACCCGAAAATAATTGAAGCAGGAAGGGGATCAAATTAACAATTAGCGAAAAGAAAAGTAACAATATATATATATATATTGTATATATATTATATTATATGATTTAAATATAAATAAATATATATATATAATATATATACATACATGTGTGCGCGTGTGTGTATGTGTGTGTGTTGTGTTATGTGTATGTATGTATGTATGTATGTATGTATGTATATATGTATGTGAGCATGTATGTATGTAATGACTATTTTGCAAGATGCCTGCATATGCAACAAAAGAAAAGCATGATCATAAACAACCTGCGAATATAAAACGTCGAAATCGAGCATATAGATATTGCCATAAACACGAACGATACATGTTTATGCT
>NC_061821.1:5721943-5726943 GCF_019202785.1 Penaeus chinensis
CGAAATCGCAATCACCCCCACCAGCATTGCAATCACCACTACCATTGCAATGACACACAACCGCCATCACCATCATTAGCATCACAATTACCACCACTACCATCACAACCACCACCATCACAACTCCAACCACAACCACCGCCACCACCACCATTGCAACCACCACTACCATTGCAACCACCACTACCATTGCAACCACCACTACCATTGCAACCACCACTACCATTGTAACAACACCATCACACCCAGTACCACCTCAGCACAACCACCACCGCCACCAACGCAGCCGAAACTCCCTCTGTTGCATTTCGCCGACGCGCCAGAGACCAGGAATAACAATTAAAACCAGTGTTGTCATTAAATCTTCCACAAAACCGCTAGACTGGACTTCAAAACACCGCTAGGCATAAGAGTAATCGCTTCTCATTTCCCTACTAAAGTGGTGTTTAAGATTTAAAAAAAAAGAAAAAAAAAATGTAGAGTAAATTTGATAAAAAGAAAAAAAAAACATTCCGCTAGAATCATAACTCAGAAACGCTAGATCTAGTGATAAAATCGCTAGAATGGCAACACTGATTACACGGGCTGGGAATCAACACGTTTCTCAAAGAGCTCGGTAAAAGGGGAAACGTTCTTTTACAAAAGGAAACGTTTCTTTCTTTCTTTCTTTCGTTCTTTGTTTTGGAGAAGGAAAACGTTTTCGTTTTGTTTTGGAGAAGGGCAACTTTTTTTTTATTCAGAAGGGAAACATTTTGTTTTGTTTTACTTTAGAGAAGGGGAAACGTTTGGCAGATTTGTGTCGGGATTTGAGAGTTTTTTCTTCGTCGTGGGCGTTGGGGTGTTTTGATGCATTTTGTTCGTTTGTCTGTTTGTGTTTCTGTTTTGGTAGTAGTGGTAGGAGTGGTAGTAGTAGGAGTGGTGGTGGTGGTAGTCATAGTAGTCGGAATAGTAGTAATAGTAGTAGTGATAGTAGTAATCGTAATGCTAGCAGTAGTAGTACTGGTAGAAGTAGTAGTAGTGGTAGTTGTGGTAGTAGTAGAACTGGTGGTGGTAGTAGTAGTAGTAACAATAGCAGTAGGAATGTTAGTAGCTGCAGTAGTAGTAGTGACAGCAATACTAACAATCATAGCGTTCACATTGTTCTTGATAATATTTGAGTTTATTTACTCTTATTATATCTTAAGCAGCTTTTGTTTTCTTATCATCATCTCGCTGTTGTTATTTTATTATTAATTATTATTATTATTATTATTATCCTCAAATATTACGACTACCAATGATAATGTTGTTGTTGTTTGAATTCACGATAAAGTTCATTTGTCTCGAGGGGATAGCTATTAAGAGGATCGCCAAGTGGACGAGGAAATAATCTCTCGCTCGTTGCTTTGTCTCCTGTTTATTTGTCTGTCTGTCTAACTCTTTGTCTGTTTCTTTCTTTCTTTCTCTGTCGCTCTTGAATTTTATTTTTATTTTGTTACTTTTTCATTCTCTTTTTTCATTCTCTGTTTCTCTTTCTCATTCTCTGTCTCTCTTTCTCACTCTTTCCTCCTCTCTCTCTCTCTCTCTCTCTCTCCTCACTCACTCACTCCCTCACTCACCCACTCACTCACTCACCAATCACTCACCCTTTACTCTCTCTCTCTCTCTCTCCCCTCTCCTCCTCTCTCCCCCACCCTCCCTCCCTCCCCCCTCCTCCCTCTCTCGCTCTCTCATCTCTCTCCTCTCTCCCCTCTCTGCATCATCCCCCTCCTCCTCCCCACTCTCTCCCCTCTCAATCTAGTCTCTCCTCTCTCCTCTCTCTCTCTCTCTCTCTCCCTCCCCTCCTCCCTCTCTCTCTCTCTCTCCTCTCTCCCCTCTCTCTCTCTCTCTCTCCCTCACTCTTCTCCATCCTTTTCTCCTCTCTCTCTCTTCCTCCCTCCCTCCCTCCCTCTCTCTCTCTCTCTCCCCTCTCTCCTCTCTCTCTCTCTCTCATCTCTCCCTCTCTCTCCTCTCACTCTCCCCCTCACCTCTCTCCCTCAACTCTCTCCTCTCTCTCTCCTCTCCCCCTCATCTCTCACTTCACTCTCTCCTCATCCCCTCTCTCTCTCTCTCTCCTCTCTCTCTCCTCGTCTCTCCCCTCTCTCTCTCTCCCCACTCCTCTCTCTCTCTCCTCTCTCTCTCTCTCCCCTCTCTCTCTCTCTCTCTCTCCTCCCCTCTCCCCTCTCTCTCCTCTCACTCACTCACTCACATCACTCACCACTCACTCACTCACTCACTCTCTCCCCCCCCCCCCCCCCACTCCCCTCTCTCTCTCTCTCTCCTCCTCTCTGTCTGTTGTCTGTCTGTCTGTCTGTCTGTCTGTCCCCCCTCCCCCCTCTCTCACTCTCTCCTCCCCTCTTCTCTCTCTCTCTCTCCTTCTCTCTTTTCTCTCTTTTCCCCTCCTCTCTCCTTTCTCCCCTTCTCCCCTCCTCTCACTCCCCTCTCTCTCCTCTCCCCCTCTCTCTCTCTCTCCTCTCTTTCTCTCCTCTCCCTCTTCCTCTCCTCTCGCTCTCCCTCCCCCCTCTCCAATCTCTCTCTCTCACTAACCACTCACCATCACTCACACCTCCTCCTCTCTCTCCCCCTCTCTCTCTCTCTCATCCCTCTCTCTCTCTCTTCCTCCCTCTATCTCTCTCTCTCTCTCTCCCTCCCCTCTCTCACTCTCTCACTCTCTCTCTCTCTCTCTCCCTCGTTTCCTGAGACTCGTTCGTTTCAAACTGATCTCTCTGTGGCTGAATCGTCTTCAACATGATCAACATCATCACCACCATCGCCTTCAACATCATCATCATCATCACCACCATAACCATCGTCTTGAACATCAACATCATCACCACCATCACCATCGTCTTCAACATCATCATCATCACCATCACCACCTTCGGCTTCAACATCATCATCATCACCAACATCACCACCATCGTCTTCAACAGCCATCCGTTCCGTGTGACCTTTCTTATCTCATTTCGAATTCATTATTCATGATACTCTTGCTAGAAAAAAAAAATGCGTTATGTTTACGGTCTTTGAGGCTGTTCTGGTCCGTTATATATATATTTTTTTTTTCCTGGGGGGGAGGGGGTCCGTCTATTTAATATTCCTTATGAGTATTTTGTAATTAACACTTTTTTGGGGTGAGGATCTATAATTCCTTCTCTTCCTTCCATCTTCCGCCTTCCCTTCCCTCCCTTCTCCCTTCTTTCTCTCTTCCCTCGCTTCTCCCTTCCTCCTTCCTCCCTCATCCTTCTTTCTTCCTCTCCTTCCACCCTCCCTCCCTCCCTCCTTCTCTCTACCTTCATTCTTCCTCCTTCCTCCTCCCTCCTTCTCTCCACCTTTATTCTTCCTCCTTCTTCCTCCTTCCTCCTTCCTTCTTCTCTCCATCTTCCTCCTTCCTCCTCCTCCCTCCCTCCTTCCTCCTCCCTCCTTCTCTCCACCTTCCTTCTCTCCATCTTCATTCTTCCTCCTTCTTCCTTCCTCCTTCTCTCCACCTTCCTTCTTCCCTCCTTCTTCCTCCTCCTCCCACCTTCCTTCTTCCCTCCTTCCTTCTTCCTCCTCCCTCCCTCCATCTTCTCCTTCCCTCCTTCCTCCCTTCCCTCCCCTCACCCCCCCCCAACTCCCCCTCTTCTGTTTCAAATATTTATTCTCTTTCCACTTATAATATTACCTTTTGCGAACCACACCGTCTTGTGGTCTTCGATCCTCTTTACTCGAAATATACTTGAGATAATGGAACAGAACCACGATCTTTGAAGAAGCGAAGAATAGACGAATGTATAATCAACAATAAACGAGCAGAGAGTAACGAGAGAGAAATGGAAGAAAATATGGAGCATTGGGGTGGGGGGGGGGGGAGTTCGAGTGAAATATCGGATGATTTTCGTCAGTGAGGGGAAAATAGAACTTATTTTAAGCAGGAAGGGTATTCTTTCGACATAGAAAAAGGTTGGTTTGTCTTTGTTGTCCAAATGTCACGTTCCGAAGGTCTGTTTGCTCTACAGACAGTTAACACTCCGTATTTTGCTCTTTTTCTTATTCGTTTTCTGTTCACCCTCTTTCTCTCAGCTTTCCCTCTCCTCCATACTTTATTGCTTCCCTCCTTTCCACCCATTTTTACTCCACACCTTTTTGCCTCTTTCACTCCTTCCCCAGTTTTTTGGGGTTTATTTTTCTACTTATTGTCCCTCCCTCTCTCCCTTCCTCCCTCTCTCCCTTCTTCCCTTCTTCCCTTTCTCCCTCCCTCCCTCCCTCCCTCCCTCCCTACCTACCTCCCTCTCTCCCTCCCACCCTCCTTCCCTTCCTCCCTACATCCATCCATCCATCCTTCCCTCCCTTCTTTTTTCCTCCCTCCTTCCTTGCCTCCCTCCTTTCTCCCTCCCTCCCTCCCTCCCTACACCCCTCCCTCCCCACCCTTCTTGCTTTTCACATTTTACGATCGGTGACCACGGTGATGGCACTGGTCCCAGGAGAGAGAGAGAGAGAGAAAGAGAAAGAGAAAGAGAAAGAGACAGAGAGAGAGTTAGAGAGAGGCAGTTAGAGAGAGAGATGAAGAGAGAGAGAGACAAACAGACAGACAGAAAAAGAGAAAGAAAGAAAAAGAGAGAGAAAGAAGAAATAGTTGACACCATCTCCATGTCACAGGTGCGATAACGTCAGCTTAAGACCTTCATTAAGTGTGTTTACAAAGGGGGGAGGAAGGGGAAGGGAGAGAGAGGATGGGGGGAATGACAGAGGAAGGGAGAGAGAGGAGGAAGGAGGAAGGAGGGAGGGAGGGAAGGGGTATGGATAGGGAGAGCGTGAGTACAGAGGGGGGGGAGGTTGAGGGGGAAGGGGGAAGTAGAGATAGATAGAGAGAGAGAAGATGTGGAAAGGAAAGAGGAAGGGAGAGAGAGGAGGAAGGAGGGAGGGAAGGGGTATGGATAGGGAGAGCGTGAGTACAGAGAGGGGGAGGGGGAGATGGAGGGGGAAGAGGGGGGGAGGTGACA
>NC_061821.1:5734443-5736943 GCF_019202785.1 Penaeus chinensis
GGAATGACGCAGCGAAAAAGAGGAGAGGGAGGAGAGGAAGAGAGAGAGAGAGAAAGAGAAGGAGGAGGAGGAAAGGGGATGAGGGAAGAAGGAGGGGGGATGACGCAGCGAAAAAGAGGAAGTAGAGAAGGAGGAGAAATCGAGAAAGGGTAGGAGGAGAGAAGGCAAGAGAGAGAAAAAGAAGGAAGGAAGAAGCATGACGCAGCGAAAAAAGAAAGGAGGAGAAAGAGGGAGGAAAGGGGATGAGAGAGAAGGGAGGGGACATGACGCAGCAAAAAGGAGAGAAAAGAGAAGAGGAGAGGAAGAAGAAGAGAAGAGGATGTGAATGAGTAGATAATGGAGTGAGAGGAGGAGGAGGAGGAGGAAGAGGGGTGTGGGAAGGGAGAAGATTATGCAAAGGTAAGCAGGTGAGAAGAAGTACGAGAGAAGAGAGAGAGGGGAGCATGGCGCAGCGAAAAGAGAAGAAGCGAAGAGACGAGAGAGGGGAGCGGAGTAGGAGAGGGAAAAGAAGAGAGGAGAGGAGGGGAAGGAAGGAAATAGGAGGAGAGGGGGGAGGAGGAGAAGGAGGAATGATACATCTATTTGCGGAGATGATGACCTTAATGCGGTGTGTGACGTCATGCGATACAGGTAGATAGAAGGAGAGACGGGAGGAGGAAGGTAATGAAGGGACGGAGCGAGGGAGAAGGAGAGGGAGAGTAAGAGAGAAGGAGAAGGAAAGATAGAGAGAGAAATGGAAAAGAAAAGAGAGTGAAATAGAGAAAGGAGAGGAGGAGAAAAAAAGAGACAGACAGACAGACAGAGGGACGGAGCGAGGGAGAAGAAGAGGGAGAGTAAGAGAGAAGGAGAAGGAAAGATAGAGAGAGAAATGGAAAAGAAAAGAGAGTGAAATAGAGAAAGGAGAGAGGGAGAGAAAAAAAGAGACAGACAGACAGACAGAGGGACGGAGCGAGGGAGAAGAAGAGGGAGAGTAAGAGAGAAAGAGAAGGAAAGATAGAGAGAGAAATGGACGGATTATTACTCCCTGTTTTTGCCGGCCAGGCGCGACACATCTGTTGTTTGGACAGGGCTGTGCGACCCCCTTGCTCCCTCCCCTCCCCCCTTCCCTCCATATCCAACAATTGCCTTCTACCTCCATCGGCTTTTTCCTCCTCCCCCTCTTCCTTCTCCTCCGCCTCCGCCTCCTTCCCATCCTCCTCCTCCCCCTCCTCCTCCTCCTCCTCCTCCTACTCCTCCTTCCCTCCTCTTTCCTCCCTGTTCTCATTCCTACTTCTCCCTTATTCTTCATCCTCTTTCCTCTCCTCCCTGCTTTTTCCTCCCTTCCTCCTCCTCCCCTCTTCTCCCCCTCCTTTTTTTTCCGTTTCTATTCCTCCAATTCCTCTCTTTTCTCTTCTTTCCTTCTCTTCCTCCCCTATTCTCCACACTTCACTTCCATTTCCTCTTTCTCTAAGCTCTTAACTCGTGTCCAAGCTCTCATGCATTCTTCCTTCCTCTCTTCCCCTTTCCCGTCTCCCTCTCTCCCCCCTCCCCATCTTCACCCTCCCCTCTCCCCTCTCCCATCTCCCCCATCTTCACCCTCCCCTCTTCCCCATCTTCACGCTCCCCATCTTCACCCTCCCCTCTTCCCCATTTTCATTCTCCCTTCTTCACTCTCCCCATCCTCCTCCCCACCCCCCACTCCCCCCATCCTTCTCCTCCGCCCCCCACTCCCCCCATCCTTCTCCCCCGCCCCTCCCCCCCCTTCCGTCCATATAGTGTTGCGCTTATTTTTACGTTGCAATTGTTCTTGCAGCTGCACCGGGGAACCACCAATTAAGTCGCGTTTAATGAGGCTTTGCAACCGGGGAAGGGGGGGTAAGAGGAGGGGAGGGAGGGGAGAGGGGGGAGAAGGGAGGGAGAGGGGGGAGAAGGGAATAGGAGGGAGTGAAGGGAGAAGAGGAGAGGGAGGGGGAGGAGAGGAGAAGGGAGAAGAGTGAAGGGGTAGGGGAGGTGGAGAAGGGAGAAGAGGGAAGGGGAGATGAAGGGGGGAGAGGGAGGGGAGGAGAAGGGAGGAGAGATGAAGGGGGGAGAGGGAGGGGAGGAGAGGGGAGGGGAGATGGCCTCGCTCCAATCTGGGAAGACACGTAGAAGGGTTCCCTATAATCAGGTGGCTTGAGATAGCATCTCTGTGTCTATTTCTATCTGTCTGCTTATTTATCGTTTCCTGTCTATCTGCTTATCTTTCTTGTTTCTCTTAGTTTCTCGCACTTTCTCTCATTCCTTCCCTTTCATTGCCTTTCACTTCCTTTTCTCTTCCCTTCTCTTCTCTTTCTCTCCCTCCCGTCCCTTCACCCTCCCTCACTCCTTCCCATCTTCCTTCCTCCTTTCCTATCTTCCTCCCTTCCTCCCTTCCCTCCCTCCCCTCTTCCTCCCTCCCTCCTTCACCCCCTTTCTCCCGTCCCTCTTCCTCTTTCATTTCCTTCTCCTTCCCTCCCTCCCTCCCTCCCTCCCTCCCTCCCTC
>NC_061821.1:5739443-5746943 GCF_019202785.1 Penaeus chinensis
TCTCCCCCAGAACTCCTCTCTTTCCTCATCTCCCCATATCGCGCTTTTCTCACCACTCTCACTCTCTCAATCTCTCTCTGTCCCCCCACCCCTCTCGTATCGATCTCCCTCTCTCTCCCTCTCGTCCTCTCCACCTCATCCCTCTCTCCCATCTCTCCCCCTTTAAGAATTCCCCTGCTCCTCCCCTCCTCGGGTCGCTCCTTCCTCACCCTATCACATCTGGTCTCTACTCCCAACCATCCATCTCTCTCTCTATCTCCTCTCATCACCCTCCTCAATCTCTAACCATCTCTCTCCTCCCTCAAATCAATCTCTCTCATCTCAACAACCCTCTCCTCTCATCATCACTCTTCTCCTCTCTCCCCCTCCCCTCTCCTTCTCTTCACTCCTCTCATCATCTCGTCCTCCTCTCTCTCACTCCCCTCCGTCCGCTCCTCTCAACTCTATTCCCTCCTCACTCTCCTCCTTCTCCGCTCACTCCTCTCCCCTCTCTCCTCTACTCTCCGCGATCTCGCTCTCCCTACTCACGTCTTCCGTCCTCATCTTCTCCTCTCTTCATCTCACTCTCTCCTCTCTCTCTCCTACTCTCCTCTCTCTCTCTCTTCCTCTCTCCTCCATCTCCTCGCTCGCTCTCCTCCTCTCTCATCTCTCTCTCTCTCCTCGCCTTTCTCCTCTCTCTCACTATCTCTCATTCTCGACCACATCTCTCTCTCCTCACCTCTCTCGTCCTCTCTCCATCCACATCTCCCGCATCATCTCCAATCTCTCATCCGTCTCTCTCCTCTCCTACTCTCATCTCTCTACATCCCTCTCTCTCCCTCTTCACTCCTCCTCTCTCACCTCCCTCCCGCTCGCTCTCTCATCTCTCCTCCTCTCTCCTCCTCTCTATCATCATCTCCCTCTTCTCTGCATTCTCCTCTCCTCTCTCCTCTCCTCCTTCTCTCATCTCTCTCTCCTGCATCTCCTCCTCCCTCTCACTCTCTCCCTCTCTCTTCATCCCCCCTTTCTCTCATCTCTCTAATATCTCTCTCATCTCCACTCTTCGATTACTAACTCTCCTCCTCCGCTCTCCTCAGCATCCCGTCTCTCCGGTCTCCCGTTCTCCTTCCTTCAATCTCTCCCTCTCTCTCTCCCCTCTCATCAGCTCCCCTTTCTCCTCTCTCATCTCTCCTCTCTCTCATCTCTCCTCTCCACTCCTCCTCTCTCCTCCTCCAACCTCCTTCCTCTCTCATCCCCTCTCATCTCTCCTCTGTCCTCTCTCTCGTCTCTCTTCTCTCGCATCGTCATCTACCATCTCTCTCCTCTCTCTCTCACTCTCATCCCCGCCTTTCTCTCTCTCTCTCCCTCATTCTCTCTCTCATCTCTCCCCGATCCCCTACTCCTCACTCCCATCGTACTCCTCTCTTTCTCTCTCCCTCTCTATCTCTTCTCTACTCTCCTCCCTCCTCCTCCCATCCCTCTCGATCTCACCCTCGCTCTCCTTCTCTTCTCTCCTATCCTCAACCTCTCTCACCGCTCTCTCTCTCTCTCACTCTTCGTCTCTATCCCCTCTCTCCCATCCCCCTCCCTCCCTCCTCTACATCTCTCTCCATTCTATCCACTCGCTCTCTCCATCTCTCTCTCTCTCCTCTCTCTCTATCTCCTTCTCTCCACTCAACCCTCTCTCCTCTCTCCTCGTCATCGCTCATCCTCCTCGTCCTTCTCTCTTTCTCTTCTATTCTTGTCTCCTCCTTTCCTCCATTCTTCTCCTTTTCTTCTCTCCCACTTCTTCTCCCCCCTCCTCCCCTCTCTTCTCTCCTCTTCGTTCTCGCTTTCTCCCCATCTTCTCTCACCTCTCTCCCCCCCCATCCTCCTCCCCTCTTCACCTCCTTCTCACCTCACTCAACTGCTCCTTCTCTCCCATACTCCCCCTTCACTTCCCATCTCTCCCCCTCTCCCTTCTCCCCCCCCCTCGTCCCCTCCCTCCCTCTTTGTCACCCCGCTTCTCATTCCCCTCCTCCCCTCTTCCCCTCCCACTCCCTTGTCCCATCCTGTCCTCCTCCTTCATATGAATCCCTCCTCCCTCGTCCTCGTACCCTACCTCCGCCCTACTTCACACCTCCCTCATTTCCCTCCCACCCGATTAAAATCCCGCCCGCCCCTTTTTTTTTTCCCGATTCGCCTCCCCTACCCTACCTCCTCATCTCGACCTCAAGCCCTTTTCTTTTCTTTTTTCCCACCCGGCATCCCTCCCTCCCTCTTTTCCCCTCCTTCTTCCCTCTTCCCCTCCCATCAGATACCCTCTTCCTCTCGCTCGTCTCCCTCTCGACCTCCCTCCCATCTTTTCCCCTACCCCTCGTATATCCCACCTCCTTCCAAACTAACAGAAACAACATTGACCCAAACAACCGGCATACGAAGTCAATCCTTTTGAAACTTTATTAACACTGGAATTCGGTAAAACCACTATCCAGCTCGATGTTGGATCTCGAGACGTTTGTGGGTTCGGGTTCGACAAATAGAATTTCAGAATCTCGGGAGATAAGATCGGCCTTTGTGCGTTTGTTTAGGTTGGTGTTCGGTTGGGTGGGGTGGGGCGGGGTGGGGGGTGGGGGTGGGGTGGGGGGATGTGTGCGTATGGGTGGGGTGGGGGTGGGGTGGGTGGGGGGAGGCGGTACGGTGTGAGACAGGTACATCACACAACCCAAGAGACCACATACAGACAACAGACACACACACACAACAAACACACACACACACAATCACCACACAACCCCACGACACACACACACACACACACACACACACATACACACACGCACGCACGCACACACGACATACCAATTAAACTAATCGTTCGATTTAAGATTTTAAAAAATCGTTAATTATGGCCAATTACTGAGGGATTAGTTTAAGGATTTTGACCACTTGTTCCTTGAAAAGTATCAGACTGGGAACCTGGTATTATATATATATATATATATATATAGATAGATAATCGATAGATAGATATAGATATAGATATATAGATAGATGTATATATATGTGTGTGTGTGTTTGTGTGTGTGTGTGTGTGTGTGTTTGTGTGTGTGTGTATGTGTATGAATAATATATATATGTATACATATATATATAGACATATATATATATAATAATATATATATAGATATATAAATATATTAATATATGGCGTGTGTTTCCTGTGTGTAACTTTGTATCTATGTATGTATGCATATGTGTGGTGTGTGTGTGTGTGTGTACATGTGTATTTGTGTATATTCATATGAAAACGCATATGTATGAATATTTATAGATTTATTCATTCATTATTTAGTGTTCCCGTATGTCTACGTGTATTATCACGTCGTGTTCACGTAAGCCCCGCTGGATGGGATAACTGATACTTTTCCGATAATTCATTAAGTTGATGGAACGCAGACAAAAGGCCGAGTGGAGAAGCTTCTAGAAGGATGTAATAAGACTGAACTAAGATTAATGGAAAGCTCTTTTGTCAAACACAAATTCAGATGTTAAATATCGCGGCATCGATCGTCCTATATTGAAATGTTTCAGCCGAAGAGAATATATGAATTAAATGAAAATCGAAGCTCTTGAGTAATTACATTAATTAAAGGATTTAGGTTTTTAAATAGACTTTTTAGTTTATATTGCGAGAACGTTTGTCATGTTGACATACCTCTCCCTCTCTGCCCTGCATTATAAAAAAAACTGTCTTTAATAATGCGAGGTGTCATTTTATTTTAATTTATTTAATATTTTTTATATTTATTCCTTGATTCCCCATTATTTTAATTTCCATTTTTTTTTTTTTTTTTTTTTCTCTTTTCTTTTTTTATCCTTTTTTCTATCCCCCATTGTCTTTTCTTTGTCCTCAGGTTTCTTTCCTCCTTCTTTTTTTTTCCTTTCCTTTCTTTTTTTTTCTTCTCTTTTTTTCCTTTCTCTTTTCCCTATTTCTTCTTTCTTATTCTTTTCTCTTTTCTTATCATCTTCTATTCCACTTTTTTTTTCTTCTTCTTTTCTTCTTTTCTTCCTTTTCCCCTCTCTTCTCCTTTCTTCATGGTCTTTTGGTCTGCCTTTTTTTTTTTTTTTTTTCTCTTGATTTTTTCGTTCCTCCCTCCTCGCTCTGGTTCCTTCTCCTCCTCTTTCCTTTCCTTTCCTACTGTCCTCTCTCTTTTTTCGTTCTAAAACTCTCTCTTATTCTTTCTGTCTCACTACGTTCTCTTCGTCCTTTCCTCAACCAACTCTTCTCCTCTCTCTCTCCCCTTCCTCTCTCATCCCTCTTCCTCCCCCTCCCCCTCGACCCCCTCTTTCCCCCCTCCTTTTCCCTCGTTCTTTCTCTTTTCCTCCCATTCTTTCTCGCTCTTTTTTTTCTTTTCAGTCCTTTCCTTTCTTTTCTTTCCCATCTCACTGTTATTACTAATTAATTCTTTTTTCCCGCCCTGCCATCATCTCCTTTTCATTCCCTCTTTTCTTATTTCCGTTCTCCTTTCTCACATCCTTCTCTCTCCCTCTTCAATCCCTTCCTCCTAGCCTCCGCCAGCATTTCTCACTCTCTCATGGCCCAGCGTTTTCCATCATCCAAACCATCTTTTTTTCTTCTTTCTCTCTATCTTATTCTCGCTCCATCTTCTATTTCTCTCCTCTCACGCCCCTCCGCCTCCCCAATCCACCTCACCCAGACAGCAACACCTTCTCCTTCTCTCATTCTCCCAACATTGTTCTAGCACGCAAGGATCTCCTTACCTCCATCCTTCGCCCCCCCTTTTCTTGTCCTGCCTCCCTCCGTCCATCTGCTCCTCTCCAATCGTCTCCTTTCTCCTTACGCCTCTCTCCTTTCCTTTCTATTCGCACTTCGCGTCGCCCATGACCATCTCCTCTTAACGCTTTCACATACTACTTTACTACCTACTCTCACTTTCCCCCCTTCCCCCAGTCTTCCCCTTCCCCCTCTTCACTTCAACCCCCCCCCCCCTTCACATGCATTCAAAATTCAAACCCACGCCCGCCCTTCACACCCCCATTCAACCCGGCGCCGAACAGCCACCCCCGGTTTTCATCCACTAAACAATCCAAAAAAACGTCAAAAACCCTGCACACTTATTCACTTTTCATTTCATTTTTTGTGCCTCCTTTTCACCTTCACAAAACTCCTCACCGAACCGCGCCCCTCCCCCACCTCTCCCCCAACCCTCTTACTCTACGCTCCTCTATCTACTTACTACTTTACTTACTAACTTACCTTACTATTTTCTTTACCTACTCTTACTGCCATACTTTACATCTCCCGACGCTTTTACTACTCTTTACTAACACTGACTACTCTTACTTTTATATCCAAACCCTCTTACTTACCCTCTTTACTGTTTAACCTCTACTTCTTTTAACCTACAATACCTCCTTTTTACTCTTCCCATCTTTTACTCCTCGTCCCTTTTTACTACTCTTACTCTAACTACTTACTCTCCCTTTACTCACTCAACTCTTTTACTTCTCTTTTACTATACTTAACTCCTCTACCCTTCCCTCCTTCTTACCTTACTTCTCTCTTACATCTTACATACTTACTCTTAACCACCTTCTATATCTATACCTCTTTATACCTCACTGACCACCACCACACATCTTCACTTTAAACCCTAATACCTACTCTTACTCTTACTGCTTCCGTACATACCTTAACTATACCTCTCTCGTACTACCTTATCCAACTACTTCTTACTCCTACTACTTTTTCTCTTACTCTTTCGTACCCCTTATACCAATCTTAAATCCAATACCACCTCTTACTCCCCATATGCCCCCCTCAAACCCTCCCCTACCCACTACCTATCCTTCTTAATTCATACTTTACTGTACTGACTATTTACTTACTCCCCCTCTCAATCTTAACCATCTCTTACTCTTAACTCTCTTATACTTCCCCTACTAACTTTAGACCTTCCCTTATGTAACTAGACATCTCTTACTCTACTCCCCCTTACTTTTTATTTTACATTTACTACTTTACCTTTAAACAACTTTACTTATCTACCTCATACTCCCCTGTACTTACTAAACTTTACTTTAACCCAACTTCTACTCATTCTCTTATTCCCCACTCTAACTTTACTTACTTTACCTACTTCACTCCCTTACTATCTCTCTCTTACCCACCACTCAACCTTCTTACAATCTCATCTCTCCTCTTACTTTTAACTTTACACTACTCTCTTAGACCTACCCCCTTTACTACTCTATTACTACTTCCCTCCACATTTTACATACCTCTACAGTCACCCATACCTTCCCTTACTCAACTCTACCTTTACCTTACCACTCCTACTTCTACACCTCTACTACCTTCTTCCACCTACCTCATACGTTCCCCCACCCTCTCATACCTACACTAACTTCTCTTACTACCCTTTCTCCTCTTACTCTACTACTCCTGCTCTTTTTATTCCCCCCTCCCACCCTATACCTCTAACCTCCTCAACTAACTCAACCCCTCAAAAACCTACCCTCCAACTTTCACATAACAAACCTAACACACTACTAACTCAACTACTAAACATCCCTATAACATCACACTCTCTTCGCTCCTACTAAAACTTTCCTCACCTAACCACTACTCCTACCTACCCTTTCAAAAAACTCTCCACAACTCCCTTCCCCCGGACTCCACCCCAACATCCACCCCCCCTAACTCCTTGGTGGGCCCACTCTCTAAACTCGTCACAACTTCCCCACTCCCCAATCGTCCAAACGTCTCCCCCCTCATTTAGACCTTCCCCCTCTCCCCAACCACCCGCCCCGCCGCCCACGCCCCCTTTTCCCTTCTTCCCAACTTCAACACCAACACAACCAACATCCTCTCCAACTTTTTTTCTCTCCTCCCGCTTTCATATCTCCTACATCCTCCTTCTTTCTCCGCACACGGAAATTTCCTCCTCCTCCCTTCCGCCCCCTCCCCGGTGCCTTTTTTTTTTTTTTTTTTTTTTTTTTTTCTTTCTTTTTTTTTTTTTTTTTTTTTCTTTTTTTCTTTTTCCCCACGATGTCCTAAAAAGTAATAATTTGAATTTAGAGCTCAACTCTCAACTGCAGTAAGGGGAAGTTCTAGATTCTCAAAAAAAACTTCATTAAACTACTCAATAAACTATAACCTTTATAACTTTACTGACTACTTTCATACTTCCTTCGCGTTCATTACTTTTACTTCATATATTACTTGTACTATTACTTTTCCTTCTTTACTACTCCCTGACTAACTCTATAAACTTTTTCCATCGGGAACTTTAAACTTTTATTACGATTTTTTACTAACTTTTCCTTTTATACTCTTCCTTTCGTCGGTATTACTTTGTCCTTTTTTTACTACTCATTACTTACTTTTTTTTTACTTTTACTTTACTACTTTTACTTTCCTTTATACATATTTACCTTTTACTATTTCTTCATTTACCTTCCTTTACGTACTTACTTTGACTTTTTTTTAAAAACTTCATTACTTTATTACTTTCC
>NC_061821.1:5761943-5774443 GCF_019202785.1 Penaeus chinensis
GTGAATGACTCGAAAGCTGTTTTGCTTATGTTAATGTTCAAAACAGCACATATCTTAGACAGTTAATACTCTTGAATCAGCCATATCAAGAAGTTAACATGCAATGCCAACAAAGGTAATATCAAAGCTTACTAAATGATAATACTGCATGACACTCTTCATATTGTAAATGTTACTTTTGAGATGACTTCACAGTGTATCTGAAATAAAATTTATATTTTGGTATTAGCTTTTTATGTTTATGGTGAAGGTATATGATTATATATAGCTGGAATGAATCTAGTCTGTTGATAATGTAAGTAGACTACATCAAAGGTAGGAAGTAGCTGACCTTGGTGCATTTTTATTGCATTTAAATGTTGTTACTGATCTGTCTACATAATAAATATTAATATGGGAATGTTTAGGATATTGTACAATAAGTTTGTAGTTGATGTAAATTATAGGAAGAGGCACAGGCTGCAGTTGTTGTTTTTAATCGTAATGGTCAAGTGCATTGACCTTCAAAACATTTCTGTTGAGTTTATTGCACAGAGCAAAGGCAATAAAAAGAAATTGGCAAAATATGTAATGAAGTAATATGTGTGGGATATTATACTTTGGCCTTTTTAATTTTTAGGATTAAAATAGTCATACTATATATATCGGTGCATTCAATATTTAACTGTATTTTCTCACTTTAAACAGCATTGATAAGTGTATATATTGTTATAATTTAGGGAAAGGCAATAAATTACTTACACTTCTATAATTTCCTGCAGCATAGAAAGTTTTGTCAGATTGTGAAAATTTAGTAAATATAATTCTAACCTACAATAGCCAATGTTTGTTGTAAAGTTGTTGTAAGTTGTGCCCACAATATTACCATGTAATATAGCATATACCTTGGAGGTTAATGATATGAAGTTGGAGACAAATATATGTTCAATCTGGATATTTTTTTGTGCAAACAACCAATTGATCTAAAAATAATTAAATTGTTACTTGAATTAAGAATCATTAATGCATAAGAATTACCTGACTGTCAATTTTTTTTTTCCAACCATTTCACAAGTGTTATATTTAACTTTTTTTTTCTTCTTCTTTTTTCATTATTATTATTATTAACACTCCCCTAAACTGTGATGCTATAATCAGAAGGATTGGAAATGTGGCTTTGTGTTCACTATATATCATACAGTAGTTTTGTGTTTACTATTTAATAATGTTTATGTCTGCATACACTCTGTGATATCATATTATCTTACTTTGTTTCGTATATGATATCATATAAGGCTTTGCGTTCAGTATGTGGTATCACTTGTGTATGCATCACATTACTATATCTTGCATATGAAAATTAATATAGATTTATGTTCAATACATATTATATGTGTTCTATTTGATTGATGTATGATGATTTTGTGTTCACTGTAAGACATATATTGCTTATGTTCACAACAGGATATTATCAGTCTCTTTATGTTTACTTTATGGTGTCACTTATACAAATTGTATGATCACATCAGCAAAAGGGGAGCTTGTAATATCCGTTCATCTCTTCTAGTTCAAATTTCTACTTTGAAGTTAAATAAGATTTGTGTAAAAGAATTTTAGAAAGTTATTTCCTCTTCCTCCCCAACAAGACAAAATAATAAATCATGTCTCTCAGGTTGTATTTTTTTTTTTCTAATAGACAGGTAATTCTAAAACTTTATGATTTTACTTCAGGTTATGACTAAAAGTGTGAAAATGAACAAAGTTCCCTTGCCTGACTTATAGAATAATATTTATTGTCTAATGTTCCTTTGATGTAATGGGATCATACATAACAATATCATAAAATTGCTCTAAACTGGATTTAATATAATTCTTTTGATATGTATGAATTAATGATTAGAGTATTTTATAACCCCCATTACAGGTGTCAATAAGATTTCACATTTTTACATTATTTCATGCTTATTAACCAAAGATTCTTTTGGTTCAGAAATTGTCTTCAATCTTATATTTATGAGTGAATGAAAAGGGGTAATAAGGCTTTTTTATATGTAGTTTAATTATCTTGATGTGTTTTATTATTATGAGGCAGATCCATAGAAGCCAAAAAAAATAGAGCATTTAGAATACCTGATTTAAGATGTAAATTGCAAGTTCCTATCTTTTATTGTCCAAGTTATTAGTTTGTGTAAGGGTTGTTGAAATATATTTTGTATGAAACCTTGTAAGCAAAACAGAAGTATAACATAACCAGCATCAATATACACTTGAAAATAAAATTGTTTATATACTGAGTAATGAATATTAGCCTTGTTCATTCTATCCTAAACATCCATATATTGTACTTACAGGGGATATTACAAGTGGTTAGTGTGATTCATGTACATTTTAGTTATTTTTTGTATCCAGGCACTTGCTCTGAAGACAATTCTAATCCTGAAATGAAGTCGCATTATGGTTTATTTCAGTAGTAATAGCATTGAAATTTCCTGAATTCAGAATGACTTCTTTGGTCTGTGTCCATTTCAGTGTGTATGAAATAGTTATAGATTTATTTTTCATTTGTATCTGGGTTTTATGTGGGTCTGCCTCTTGCTTATAAAAGGTTTATAATGTGTACAAATTATGAAAAGGCTTCAGTATACCTGTTTGAATTATGGTGCTGAAAACTGGTCAAAGTGTATGTAATGAATATGTTATATTTTCAAACCAGAATTTTTATGCATATTCTTTCAGAAACTATAATGCTAAAGATCATATTTAAAAAGACAAGAATCATGCAATGTCAAATCTTAAAAGAAAACTTTTTATATATACATGATTTTTTATGACAAATATCTTCAGTTAATGAGTCAAACTGAAATGCCCAATATTATTAAGAATTAATTCTTAATAGTTTTAGCTTGAATCAATTGTCAAATAAAAATATATGAATTTTTAACATACCTTTTTTCTTCAATTTTGTTACTCTGCATTTTCAAATCTGGTGCAGTAAGTTTTGTGGTTAAAATATTGTTGATTCTAAACTTTGGAATTGTTTATTTATTTAGATAAATGTGAGAAAAATAATTGTTGTAATGCTGTTCATCACAAAATAAAGGTATCTGACCTCTTTAATTAGTTTGCATTCACCCTACACACTGTCTGTTTATGGCAATGATTTAAACTGCTAAAGGTTATATTAAAATCATAAAAATATATCACAAATAAAGATTTATTTGATATATCACAAACAGAGTTTCATTTTCTATACAACCTATGCATAAGAATATTCCTAATAAATTCCCAAATTCCCTAAACTAACAAGAAACATTTTATTTCTTTTCCCATAAAAATACCCTACTTTCAATCGAGCAAGAAAGACCATAAAATATGACCTGTTTTGCCATTGGTAGCACCTTTATTTCTACAACTCGAAACCTTTTGTCCCTAAATATTCCTTTTTGACCTTCTCCCTTTCGCTCACAGCTGGCACCACTGGTAAGATCCCCCTTCTCCTCCTATCCCTGATTATGCGCGTCCAGAAAGTTTTGCATATCCTGTAGTTGTCGAAGTACATCCCGCAAGACTCCTTGTTCATGACCTTCTCGTACAGACATTTCATGGAGAGGTTGTACTCCTTTATGCAGGGGTTGTTTTCCTCATGCAGGCTGTTGGTGTCTGTCATCCTGCAACCTGATTCCGGATGTACTTTGACATTGTCCCAGTACTTGTTGCCATGTCCCCAGCGGAAAGCATTGGTCTGGAACTCTGCCCCTCTCCCACTCCCCTTTCTCTTTTCTTTCTCTTCTACCATGACACTGTGAATAAAAACAAGCTTATTATAGCAATAGGCATTATGAGTTAATACTTGCAAAATCTCAAAATATTGTAATTCCTATTTCTTCTACTACGACCTTTAGAAGAAATACTACTTACAAGATATTAAAAGGTCCCAAGTTAAAATTCTTCTGTCATGACCCTGTCAAAAACAAATTGAGATTATTTGCAGGATAATGAGATATTCTATACTAAATTTCTACAAGCATGACCTGAAAAAGAACAAAAAATCAAAATACTTTTAATTATCTTAAATTATGACCCTGAGAAAAAATAGTGAAAAATGATTATTTACAAAACATTAAAATGTTGTTTTTGTTTATTCCCTCTAGCATAACAACCCTAAAAGTTGAATACTAAATGATTACTTGCATTATTAAAATATGTATATTTAAATTGTTGATGCTTACTGCTAGGATATAATCCATGGAATAGTGATCAGAAGATGTTTGAGGGAGGGAAAGAGGAAGATAGAGGGGGATGGGGGGGGAGAGAGAGAGAAGAGAAGAGAAGAGAGGAGAGGAGAGGAGAGGAGAGGAGAGGAGAGGAGGAGGAGAGGAGAGAGGAGAGAGGAGAGAGGAGAGAGGAGAGAGGAGAGAGGAGAGAGGAGAGGAGAGGAGAGGAGAGGAGAGGAGAGGAGAGGAAAGGAAAGGAAAGGAAAGGAAAGGAAAGGAAAGGAAAGGAAAGGAAAGGAAAGGAAAGGAAAGGAAAGGAAAGGAAAGGAAAGGAAAGGAAAGGAAAGGAAAGGAAAAGAAAGGAAAGGAAAGGAGAGAGAGTTACAATGAAATACACTTACTGAATCCACATGACATCAGCCAAAGGTTAGTCTTTAGTGATTCTGAAATTTTAGAGACCTTTCCCAATCAATAATGTTGTTGCACAAAAATGATTCATACTTGTAATAATTTATATTGCAATTTTTATATAGTCTTGTGCAATTGACCATAAATAAAGATTACATATATACACTTTCTTAAATTTAATACCAAAGAGATCATACACACCATATTTAAGGCTTCTAACTTTTAATTTTTGCATCTGAATTTCATTTTACTGTATATTATAAGTCTCGTGGTCTTTCCTTATAACAAAAGCATAGAGACAAAAGATTTATAGATGGTAAAGATGCTAATTATAAAGTGTATACTACTACCAGGTAATGAATATTAGTATCTAGCTGCTATTTAAGCATGTGAAGTAAAGTCATTTTAAAAAGCATTTTGTCCTTCAAAATATTTCCTTATATCCAAACATCTTGGAAGTAACATATTAAGATGAATCCTAAGCTTGTACAAAGTCTTACAGAAAAGATAAACTATTAACTTACCTCCTTCTTTAATTCATCTTTCACTTCCTTATGTTCATGAATTTGCAAAACTATTAGGACCTACATTAGCTGACAGGCCATTCTCCTTAAAAATGCAAACAGGATGTAAAACTATGACTACACAATAAAGTGGTCAAAAAAGTTTGCATGTGCTTATCTTTTCTTTTGTGATGAAAACAGTGCACCTAAGTCTATCTGTAGGAGTTTAATTTTTTATATCTTTAGTGCCATAATGACAGTCATTTACCAGTCTCTTCCAAGGTTCCTGACTTGCGATATGCTGAAGTCCCAACCTGAATTCTATAGCACTTATAAATAAGGGAAACATTCTTAGCATTTTTTTTTTTTCTGCCACCATGTTTTAAGAGTATTTGGTGGCTAAAACAGTAAAGGATCACTTTGTCAACTCTCCATCAACTAATAAGGCCCCAGGTAACACCTACCTACATAACTATGGCCATCTTCAGATACAGAACACTCCACCGCTAGCTTACTAATCTATGGCAAGGGATGAAACTGGAGAAAGATGTTATCAGACTGAGGGTCACAGATAATACTGTTGCTACTCTCAATATCTATTCTAAGTACACTATACATAAAGATATTGTTGTTTCCCAGTCATTGGCTTTTGATAGGCAAATAGGCTGTCTCTTTGAATTCCTTGGAACATAATTTGGGCAGACAATAGTTTTGGCAAAGAAAATTGACAAATATTGTATAAAGAAGAGTTTAAATCTGGCAAAATAATTAAATGCTAAAGAAATATATTGACGTCCTCTCATGTTCTGTAAATATCAATTGCAAATGTTCAGCAAATGATAATTATAAAAAATTACCTTCTAATCTGATCTGTCATTATAAAATGCTGAAGATAAAACTACTATGAATTTCATTACATATATTTTCACAAAGCAAAGGAAAAAAAAAAATCATATAGAAAAGGAAATAAATATCTCATTCGTCTTTTTATTGGTAGGAAATCTTTAACATACCAGAAATTACAACAGCTGATCGATAAAAAAAGGACAACATTTTTCATTCTTAATGTTCAGAGATATCCATATATATATTTTGTTCTATCAGACAGTAAATCCAACGTTATGTGCCTCAGTAACTGTAAAATAAAGAAGCAGAAGATATATATATATATATATATATATATATATATATATATATATATATATATATATATATATATATATATATATATATATATATATATATATATATATATATATATATATATATATATATATATATATATGCATTCCATGAACTATGTAATATAATTCCCTTGATACATAAGACATTGATCATTTCGCTTGTAAGTGAGATAATTTTTATTTATTCCTTATCAGATGAACTAAACAAAAAAATCTATAAAACAGCCCCTTCAAAAATTCTATCATTACCAAAGACTAATCATGAGTTTGTAATCGAAATATGAGACATTAATTCTAAGGCCTTATGGAGATCTTAATTAACATCAACCTGAATTTATCAAAGAATAAGGAAAAATAAAAATAATTCAAGGTTCAAAAGCTAAATAACAGTTAGGATAGACGTACCACAGATGATTAAATGTATTGCGACACTTAGACGCTTACCAAAAACTGGATGACTCCATAGAATAAGATCGACTCACGACAAGCGCCACTTTACCCCCCATTTATTTTTCCTTCGGGGAAAGAAAAATTACGTAAACAATCGTCAACTACCGTCAAAAATATGTCTACTGAAATATGAAGAAAAAGTAAGATAATGGAAAACAGCTAAAGAAATTATGTGAGGGCATTAACCTTCGCAAAGGAAAGGTAAGACTCGACCACATATCAAAACCTGTTAATGTCGTTATTGTCATGAATAAAATAAATAAATAAATAAAAACGACGCAACCTAAAACACACCACATTCTGGATTCCTGTTCAGCGGCATCAATACCTACAGTAGGGGAGGAAGACGGAACGAAATTCTCTGAATAAAAGAGCAGGCCGAGTGTCCTTTGTGGATAACAGAAAAGCAAGACGATTTTATTCCCTGCGAGGGTACAGAAGGTCTAAATTTTTTCTAGGCTCTGGGCATGCTGGTTACGTGAATGGGCATACACGGCGTATGTATGTAAGTGCAAGTTAGCAAATGTAAAAGTGCATAAGCCAACGAACATTGCCACACTCATGGGAATCCACAAACGCCGTTGAACGAGCCAAAAGTTTACCTATACTGTCCCCTGTTGCCCCGTTTCCTTAGTCTGCCCTTAAATACCCATCTATTATAGGAGCGCAGTATTTCGTGAATAGGTAAGTCCTGAAAGTTCTTAACAATTGTCAAAAAAAAAAAAAAAAATGTCTTTTATGGCTGATATATGTTCCTTGTAAAGATAATAATTTAAACATACCAACAATTCTTAAAAAGACACATAATATAAACAATAATTTATAATAAGCATATAATGTAATCCAACAAAGTATAAAATAAATAACTATTATCACAACTATCAACACACCTTAAAAATCTAAATAAAAAAAAAAAAAAAGAAAAACACACACACCTGATTAACTAAGTAACAACCACATAACTACAACAATATATAAAAAATACGACAAAAAATATAATTACCCATTTTAAACTCTTATTACTTAGCAACACATCAAACACCATTACACAAATTTCTTTTTCAAGTCATAATCTACTTAATCTAAAATGGAGGCACATTCATCATCACACATGATTAACCACATTTCCAACCACAATACACTTAGTAATTATCTTTTAAAAAAAAAATACCTAAATTCGTCTCTTTTCAAAATCTCTTAAAATTTTGCTACCAGAAGAGGGAGCTTAAGGGACGTTGACATACGATACCCATTGGCTTTACCTTATATATTCTTTTATCATATATATTCAAGTAAATAATAGATTTATGTGAGTATTTATGTATCTAATAATAGATTTAGCATATATATTCAAGTAAATAATAAATTTATGTGAATATTTGTATATTTAGATTATCAATTTATCATATATGTTCAAGTGAATAAATATTGCTTTATCATATATATTCAAGTTTCTGTCTTTTGCATTTACTTGTGCGTTTTGTGATATGGTGTAAGTGTTGTCTATTTATTCCATATCAGGTTATCTCGTGTTAATTTATTTTTTTTTTTTTTTATCTTTATGATGTATAACATTATATGTACAGTGCAGTTCTGTCCCATATTTATTTGTGTTACCAATGGCATTCATTAAGTATTATTTACGTCAATTTATTATTTTTTAGACTCAACCTGTTACTTTGGTATAATGTAAGTAACAGTTTATTGTTATTATATTATTTTTTGTTTGTTAGTGTTTTTGTAAGGTTAATTTTATCTATCAATATGAAGAGTCGAGAGACATATGAAAATATAAAAATAGGGAGGCAGGCAAAAAATAAATAATTAGAGGCCCATACAATAGATCTAAATCCCTAAAGTCATGATTCTTCTCACAAACTGATACGAGATAGTCATGCTAGATAAACTTATGTACGATGATCCTGGTTTGAAAATAATAATAGATATTGTACGATGTCGGGAATCCACGGCCGTTTTCAGAGAGGGTTCGCGTAAGTTCTTAAGGAATTTGGGCAGAAATAATCCTTTGAATGCACTTTGTGTATCTATATGTCTATATATATATATATATATATATATATATATATATAGACATACATATAGATATGGTGCATTTAACTTGCATATATATATATATATATATATATATATATATATATATATATATATATATATATATAGACATACATATAGATATGGTGCATTTAACTTGCATATATATATATATATATATATATATATATATATATATATGTGTGTGTGTGTGTGTGTGTGTGTGTGTGTGTGTGTGTGTGTGTGTGTGTGTGTTGTGTGTGTGTGTGAGAGTGTGTGTGTGTGTGTGTTTATGTGTGTGTGTATATATATATATATATATATATATATATATATATAAGTATATATATGTGTATATATATTATATACATATACATATATATACGTACATGACCGAAGCCAGCGTGTGATCCGTATACCTCCAAGCCAAATGATTTCAAAAGCGATATAATGCATACAAACATATAATGTTAAATCCCTCTCTCGCACGCCACATACAGTCTACACTGAATTCGTCCAGCTGTTTGTCTTACTCACACGAAGTTTACAAGATAACTTTTCCCTAATTGTATACAGTTTACGCGGATGGTATTTCCAAAAATGCCTACAACTTTGCCCCAAGAATTCAGTGTTCGAAGTTCATTTTATGAGTCGGGGAAGATAACTCTTGAGCTCTGACACTCAAGGTATTCTGTTGCCAAGAATATGTCTGCTAATTCAGTTCGTGGAGTGTTAGCCAAACGCATTCTCACCCTGTCAGCGTATTATAAAACATTATATGATAACAAGCGAAATATACTTTGCGTACGGCCTATATCGACATATCAAAACAACAGCGTGAAAGAAGTGAGATAAACAATGAAATAAGTTCATCATTTGATATCAGGTAAGTGAAGTTAGGGTACAAAAAACGTAGAATTTTTCATGTTCGCTTTATCGTGATTACCCTTACATAACTGATATGTTATGTCGAAAGGACAAGGAAATGTCAAAGATAATCGTTGAATAAGATTCAGTCATTTCTAAAATGTCTAAGAATTGTGGATTGCTAATGTGTTGCGGAAAATAGTAGATTAAAAATATATATATGCATAATTCCTAGAAGATTCCTAAGATAATTGAAGGGAATCTATATAAAAAAAAAAAAAAAAAAAAAAAAATAGACACGCTTCTTTCTCCATATTGTGAATAAAGTTTGGATTTCTATAAACACTTGTAAGATTAAAATAATAAAAGTGGGTTAGTGAAATGTACTGGACATGATAAAACCAAAAATATATAACAGAATGAAGCATTTCTCATACGTACAATTAGACATCGTGTTGTTAATGTTTATAGTATATACAGACGCATGGCATATACACGAAGCAGATATAACAGCCTGTACTACACGAGGTGGCAACTGCCGAGGCCTTATCGCATATCATTGAGATTATCTTTCGACGCTAATTCTTTTATACCCTAGTTCAGTGGGAGTTCCTGCCCCCCCCCCCCCTTCTGTGCCCGTCTTCACACACTCCTCCTACACTCTGATTTCCTCTGATTGGCTCTGATACGATTTATTCCATACATGTGTGGATTCAAAGCTGATCCCCCGATCCCCCTTCCTTCCCTCCCTTCCTCCCTCCCTCCCTCCTTTTCTCCCTCCCTCCCTTCCTTCCTTCCTTCCTTCCTTCCTTCCTTCCTTCCCTCCTTCCTCCCTCCCTCCCACCCACCCACCCTCCCTCCCTCCCTCCCTCCCTCCCTCCCTTCCTCCCTCCCTCCCTCCTTTTTCCCTCCCTCCCTCTCTCCTTTTCTCCCTCCCTCCCTCCCTCCTTTTCTCCTTCCCTCCCTCCCTCCTTTTCTCCCTCCCTCCCTCCCTCCTTTTCTCCCTCCCTCCTTTTCTCCCTCCCTCCCTCCCTCCTTTTCTCCCTCCCTCCCTCCCTCCCTCCCTCCCTCCATCCATCCCTCCTTTTCTCCCTCCCTCCCTCCCTCCTTTTCTCCCTCCCTCCCTCCTTTTCTCCCTCCCTTCCTCCCTCCTTACCGCTTTCCTTGCTCCATCTTTCTTTCTTCTTGTGATCTAATAATTTGTGGATGATGTACAATGTGGATATCAAACTAACTTTTTTTTCTCTCTCTCTTTAAATCGGGTGGGTAAGGAGTCCATTCATTCTGGCCCGCAATTGCATATGCAACGAGAAAATCCCGAACACCTAAGAATGATCCACCGACTTCGTTTATCTGATTAATTTTTTTTTTTTTTTTTTTTAAGATAAACGATTATGAACGGATATAAGAAAAAACAAAACTCGAACGAAATTTACCTTAATTTAGCGTCAATTGAAAGAGTCTGTCGTATTTCTTTCTCTCTTTTTCTAACCCGATATGTTTGAGATCGGACAGAGGACACATGCGACTAGTGGAGTAACTTTTAGATTAAGCTGCAGAATTTGTTGTGATGGAAATATGTTGAAAGGCAGTGAAGCAAATAGCTTGAAGTATTAGATATATTAAATCATAGATATATATATATATGTATTTATATATGTATTTTTTTATATATTCATATATATATACATACATACATAAATACATACATATATATATATATATATATATATATAAATAGATAGAGGATGGACAGAACGCGACACCCCACATACGTACATGAGTGTGAAAGTAGGTTAATGACGAAATCGATGACGTATCAAATAATCATGACGTAATCAATAACCGGAATCATTAATGATGCCTAGCATGCACACCTTACGGTCGTACATGGCACATCATAACAGAAAGTAGGCATAATTAAAGGGATTATTATAGGATGGGCAGACACCTCACGTACATGAGTGTGAAAGAAGGTTAATGACGTAATCGATGACGTGACCAATGACCATGACGTAATCAATAACCGGAATCCTTAATGATGGCTAGCACACACACCTTACGGTCGTACATGGCGCATCATAACAGAAAGTAAGCATAACTAAAGGGATTATCTTAATCAATGATCAGAACTGGAAATCCTTAACTAATGGTGTGCTACAGATGAGCCACCGAAAGAGGGTAAAATAGATATTCTCAGCTGCTCTCCGGATGCGATATGGGTCAAGGATATTGATCTGAAAGGGATCATGGGTATTGATTCGATAATTACATTTAGCCTTCCGGCATGTCTTGACACGTCGTTTACCTTAAATCGCCAAAGCATTCCAATATTAAGAATTCGCTATAACCACTAGACTATCGCGGCAGTCATTAAAGTAATTACGATAGTTATTACTGTTGCTATTTTTATAATTTTAATTATCATGAACTTTACAATCATATCATTATTATAATTACATTTTTATCTACCGGAGGAATTATAATCGATATGAGGAGTCAACAGCAATATTAACAAGAAATCTGTTTTCTGATTTTTCTTTATTTTCTCTCTTTATAATCTTCTTGTTCGTTTTTCTTTGCAGATGCGTTCAAAGATGATAATGTAAATTATAATGATGATAATGACGGCGAAGATAATGATAATGAAAATAATGACAATGTTGGTGACAATAATAATAATAATTATAATAATAATAATAATGAAATCTAAATAATCTATCAACTCTAACGAAAGTAATCGATGACGTAAAAAGATATTTGAAAAGGTGTAGGAAACAAAAACTATTTAGCAAAGGTAAGAGAAACGAGAAGAAAGACAACGAATTAGGGAAGAAAATGTA
>NC_061821.1:5801943-5804458 GCF_019202785.1 Penaeus chinensis
ATTTTCTTTCTTTTTTTCAGTATATTATTTCAGGCATACTTTTTAAACATATTCAGGTAAATTGCTAAACTCTGGCCACTTAAGATTTCAAACTATTGATTAGAAATTATTGCCAAGCCTCATATTGAATCCACTATTGAAATTATTTTGCTCTAAAAATAGTAACTAAATAAAAATTTTGCCTTATGATGTCAGTTTTCATCAGACCTTATTCCATGTCCTATTTCACAAGACTACGAAATATGAAATTATTGTTTTTTTCCCACTGCATCACATTCTCTTGCATGTCCCAGGCTGGAGACTCTAGGCATACGTACCCTAAAGGAGGCTGTGTACATGGTGGATGCATTTCCGCTTGAGTTTAATGATGATAAGGACGACGGCCTGAACAGCCTCCTGCAGAGACTCCCGAGGTGAGTATGTTTGTTGGCTTGAAAGAAAGAGAGATGCACACAGGTAAGTCCATGAGACTCCTGTGGTCATTTTTGAAGGCTGGTGATGCAGTGTAGTGTAGACAGAAGAGACATATACCATATATTGTGTTTTTATTATATATTCAAATTAATATACCATATTAAGTGTATACAGTCATCCCATGCTTAACATATACAATATGTTCCGTGAAGCAGAATGTTAGGCAATCATCATGTTTTATAGCTATATGAGATACTTTAATATCTGTGCTTTCAAAAGAATATTATGCATAATGTGCTCCAATATTTAAAAGACATGTGATAACACATGATATTCTGGATGCCATTAGCATTTGTGAAAGGACATTAAGCAGAGGGATGTCATTAATAATAAACTGTGCAGAGTAGATGTATACTATATATGTGAAATGTATCCTTAATGGATAATTCATAAAATGGTAAAAATTTGTTTTCCATACCCATTAACCCATTGGGTCCTTGTGCATCACAACCTTCATATGGACTAATGTCCGGGCATTAGGCTTACTTGAGTAGTGACTCCCGGGTATGTGATTTAAAGGCCCCATCTACAGAAACAGTCATGTACAGTATCAAGACTCCTTGCCTCCCCTTTGCAATGTTTTTCTGCATAAACATTATTTTTGTTTTTGCTATTTCCCAAGGTCTGTATTTGTCCATTGTTATTCATTATAAAGACAAGATGGTAATAGACTCTTTTCCTGCTGATCATGGCAGCCAGGAATAGGATCCTGAGCATGGAAAATGTCCTCCATGGACCTGGCTCTCTTCCAGTCACCACTCAAAGATGGTATATTCCACCCTTGCTTACCAGTGGAAATAAGGCAAGAGACCCTAAATGCCCACTGAGTCTTATTTATCTCTCAAGAACATTCCCATCAGCCCGACCCTCAGCCAAAATGCTCATGAGGGCTTGTTCCTGTCACCCAGGCTCTCAGACAGATTTTTTCATGATGATATTCATGGCAGCCAGCCTTCGGCCATTTTTTTTCTTTTTTTTTCTTATGACATGATGGTCATGTCATCTGGATCCAATGGGTTAAGCCAGATACTGAGTGTATTGAAAGAAATTTGTAAGGGGATTTGTTTTGATATATTGTGTATCATTTTTTTGTAGTTATTTTTTCTCATGTTTGTTCCTTATTTTTCCATTTTATTCTCTTTTGTTTGGTTAGTTTGTTGGAATCATAGTTTAAGTTGTACATCAAAAGGTTTGAAATATAGAGCCAGAAATACAATGTTTATACACCATCCTCCAATTGTATTAAAAACAAAGATAAATGAGGTAATACCTATAAGGGTATCATTATTTTATGTACGTTTCATTTTGTAGTTACATTTTTTATGTTATTTATAGTTTTGTTTGTTATTCATATTTTTTTTGTATCTTACTTTATGTTGGTATTGTACTAATGTTCTTTGTATATATATTTTCTGTCATTTTTGGTGAAATGAACTTTCATTAATGACTTGCTTGGTTACCCCATACTCTTCGGATTACTATCAGAAACATTGCCGATATAGACGTGTGTGTGTGTGCTCGCATGTAACCATTTATTGTAGTTCTTGGTTATGAAGCAGTAAAGACTTCTGGATTCACTTCAATGTTGTTAATGTTAAATAAGGGATAGGAGTGCTGAGGTGAAGGTATGTTTCCCAGTTGTGATTGATAAGACCAAAACTACTGAATTCCATGCATAATTATAAAATTCAAGTTGCTAGATTTGTTTTAATGTTTCTGATGTAAAGATGTATAGGTGGATATAGAATTTTTTTTTTCTGTTTCTTTAGAAAATGATTATTATTATTATTATTTGAATAACCCTTCAAATATCATTTTGCAAGATTTTTTTCTTTCTTTCTTTTGTCAACAGCTTATGTATTATAATGATGATAAATTATTGAGGGTATTTTACACTTTTTGAGAACCATTAAACAGGATTAGTATTTTAGTTTTGATATTAACCCCAATAACAAAATAAATGAATAAATAAAAAAAAATATATATATATATACTTGCAGTGAATTGCACATATTCATTTCCTAATCTTGGTGCCAACCTG
>NC_061821.1:5804558-5807058 GCF_019202785.1 Penaeus chinensis
TAAAGTCAAGTGCGAAGGGGGGGGGGGGGAGGGAGAGAGAGAGAGAGAGCGCCGTATATCAATGAAAATGATCATGATCTGCAGCAACTCGCACGTGCACGCTTGTACACGTGGACGTCTTTGCTCTTACCCACTAACACACAAACAAACATATACAGGCATTAATACATGGAGACACACAGACAGAGAGCTAGACATACAATACATACATACATACAACACACGAATGTACGTATGTACGAACATACGTACGTAAGTACATACATACATACATATATACACGCGCGCACGCGTGCACACACATACAAACACAAACACAAACACACACACACACACAGACATGCGCGCGCGCGCATATACATATATACACGCGTGCACGCATGCACGCACGCACACATCCGATAAAAAAACAGCAGATTTCCCTACGTTATTGAGCCTATGACTATATGTGAATAACAGCCCACTTCATTACCTGAACGCGCTAGAATTGCTTTAATTCATCTTGGAAAAAGAAGAGGAGGAAGAGGAAGAGGAAGAGGAAGAGGAGGAGAAGGAGGACAAGGAAAAGGAGGAGGAGGGGGAAGGGAGAAGAGAGGGAACAGGACGAGGAGGATTAAGAGGTGGAGGAAGAGGAGGAAAAGAAACGGGAAAAAGGGGGAAGAAGAACAAGATTAAAAGCAATGAACAACAAAGGTCAAAACAATAGTAGTTAAGCTGACGATTTGACAGTAAAACACTAGCAACACAAAAAATCTGCCAACTGTAACAATAACGATACAAATAACAGTACTAGTAATATGAATAACAAAAATAAAAATAGCAGTAATAACAATAATATAATGATGTTGATAATGGTGATGATAATGATTACGATAACGATGATGATGATGATGGTAGTAATAATAATAATAATAGTAATAATAATAATAATAATAACAATAATAGTCACCATAATAACAATATCAATGGTAACAACAACACTACAAAGAAACACTAAACGCACCAAAACAAGAGTAAGAAAACATCTCAACGCACCCCCCACCCCAATTAAAAAAAAAAAGAAAAAGAAAAAAAAAAAAAAAAAAAAAAAGAAGTTAAAACAAACATTCAGGTTGCGGTGCCCACGCCCTCCCCCCCTCCCTCTACCCCCTCCCCCTCCCCCCCAGTGACGTCACAGCCCGGACCCGCCGTCGTTGCATAACCGGCCAAGTTGCAGTCAAGGTCTTGCATACTTGAGAACGAAAGGACATATGCACACTTGGATTAATAATAATGATGGTGGTGGTGATGGTGATGGCGGTGGTGGTGATGATGATTATGATGACTGTTGTTGTTGGTGGTGGTGATGATGCCGGTGGTGGTGGTGGTGGTAATGGTGGTGATGGCGATGGTGGTGGTGATAGTGATTTTGATGGTGATGATTTTGATGTTGGTGGTGATGATGGCGATGGTGGTGGTGGTGATAATGGCGATGGCGATGGTGGTGGTGGTGATGGTGATGATTATGATGATTGTTGCTGATGGTGGTGATTATTGTTGATGGCAAAGGATGTGGTGATGATGACGGCGATGGTGGTGATGAAGATGGTGACTGTTGTTGATAATGGCGGTGATGATAATAAAACAGAATATGATGATGATGGCGACAGGCCTAACAATACTAAAATTGAAAAGACGTTCCTACTGATTCTGATCACAACAATTTCGTCGAATCCCCTTGTCAAAGAACACGAAATAAGAAAATTTCTGAAGGGAAAGGTAGAGAGAGGCACAGATGAATAAACAGAGACAATAGAAAACAAGAAAATAAACATTATCATCATCACCAATCTCATCTCACCATCACCACGCCCTCAATCATCACCCACATCACCATCACCATCACATTCACCCTCACCATTACTATTCTCTTCATACACACAAGAGGCAGACAACACTCCGTCCTCATCACTCTCATCACCACCAAATCCCACAGGAATACAAATACTCGTTCCCTCATCATCACCACACTCATCTCACTATCTCCGTCATCACTACCTCCATCATCATCACCACCACCACCCTCCGTCCTCCTCACCACCAACCTCACCATCACCCTTCTCCCCCCTCCCCTCCCCTCCCCTCCCCCCACACTCACTCACTCCCCAAGGTCGCCTCCTTCGAGCTTCTTCTGTGCCGGGGCAGGACAGGCGCCGCCAGCCCTCACTCACTCACTCACTTGTTGATTTACTGATTCACTGACTTGCTGGTTTACTCACTTGCTGATTTACTCACTTGCTGATTTACTCACTTGCTGGTTTACTCACTTGCTGATTTACTTTTGATTTACTCCCTTGCTGATTTACTCACTTGTGATTTACTCCCTTGCTGATTTACTCACTTGCTGATTTACTCACTTGCTGGTTTACTCACTTGCTGGTTTACTCACTTGCTGATTTACTCACTTGCTGGTTTACTCACTTGCTGATTTATTGTCTCACTGACTCACTACTCACTTACT
>NC_061821.1:5809558-5812058 GCF_019202785.1 Penaeus chinensis
GCCCTCACGGCCCCCGAGGAACGCCGCCCGCGAGCTTCTTTCCCATAGCTCGAGGGCGCTCGCTTTCCCTGGGTCGCGCTCAGTTTTTTTTTTATATAGCGTTTTCCTCCCTTGTTCATTTCTCTGGTTGTTTCTCTGTCGTTTTCGTTGTTTTTTTTTTTTTCTCACGTTCTCGTTCTTGTTCTCTCTCTTTATGGTAAGAATGAACACGCACACGCACGCACACACAGACGGACGGACGCTATCACACATGCACGCACTTCCCGGACTCCAGCAACAGGTACATACACGCACACGCACGCAACACATTGATCTAAACATAAAACACAGACAAACACACGAGAACAATGCTCCCAACATTATAAATACATAAATAAACGAATAAATAAACAACAAAATAAACATATACAGACAAACTCTTAATAAAATATTTTTTAACAAACCTTACACGCAGCTTCCCCCATAACGACTCATTCTTACCTGCAAAGAGAAGAAACAAAAGAGTCAATTAAAGACGAAAATTATCACCCATTATATGGAAAAAAGAAAGTAAAGAAAAGAAAAGAAAAGAAAAGAAAGAAAAAAGAAAAGGAAAGAAAAGAAAAAATAACCAAACGCACGCAACGCACGCAAAAAGAGAAAGTGCGTGCGGGAGATATGCGTGTCCGTTGCCTAACATACGACTTAAAGTAATCAAAAGAATGACGATGCTAAAGATAATGAACGATAATGATAATGACAGAGAATAACAACAATGGTGACTGTGTGTTCCTTACCGAAGTCACGTGACACAGCGCTTTCTTTTTTTCTTTCCTTTTCTTTTATCTGGAAATGTCATTCACCTGATTTTCTTCTTTACGCCTTCCTTCTGAATCACTTACCTACCTGCTTTATCAGCTGTTTCCACTTCCAACTCTTTTACTTTATATCGCTCATTCACCTGTTTTATCATCCTCCGCCTCGCTTTTGCTTATATATCTTATTCCACATCAATCATTCCTTTGCTTTGTCATCTGTTGCCTTATTCCCTCTTTTACTCTGCTGATTTCTTTCTCCTAATCATCGGAAAAAATATAAAATAGTAATATAAAACAAAAGACACATGACAATACATTTCCCTTAAATATACCTACACATACACAAACGACAAATCATACAAACTTCATATATAAAACAACAACAAACACAAACAAACCAAACGCCAAAAACAACGAAAATGAAAAGCAAAAAAAAGTTTAAAGAAAGTCGGCCTTTTCTTCTTCTTTTTTCCTTCTCCTTAAGGCCCCGTAACTCTTTTGGAAATTGCGGTCAGGCAAACCACAGTCGCTTGTGTGAAATGCAGACCAACGTTCACTATGTGGCTCTACAGCACACATCCACAGTGGATAAACAAATATGTGGATGTGTGTGTGTTTGTGTGTGTGTGTGTGTGTGTGTGTGTGTGTGTGTGTGTGTGTGTGTGTGTGTGTGTGTGTGTGTGTGTGTGTGTGTGTGTGTGTGTGTGTGTGTGCGCGCGTGCGTGCGTGCGTGCGTGCGTGCGTGCGTGCGTGCGTGTGTGTGTGTGTGTGTGTTTGTGTGTGTGTGTGTTTGTGTGTGTGTGTTTGTGTGTGTGTGTTTGTGTGTGTGTGTTTGTGTGTGTGTATTTGTGTGTGTGTGTGTTTGTGTGTGTGTATTTGTGTGTGTGTGTGTGTGTGCGTGCGTGCGTGCGTGCGTGCGTGCGTGCGTGAATGCGTGCGTGTGTGTGTGTGGGCGCGCGCGCGCGTTCGTGAGCATTAATATGTTTATTTATACATTTCGTGTTTTCTCCGTGCTCTGTATTCGCTGGCAAGCAAACGGCGCAGGAGGAAGTCAGGGGAACAAGCAGCAAAGCAAGCAAGGAAGCAGTTAGGATCACAAAGAGAGACACAGGGAGGCTGACAGACACAGATACAGCTGCAGTCAGGAAAACAAACTAACAAATAGGAAGACATAGACCAACAAGGAAAAGACAAACTGGCACTCAGAAAAGAAAGCAAACAAAAACAATCACAGACACAGGCAGGCTAGCAGACAGAGGGGTCTACAGACACCGACACATAGACAAGTACAAATTGCAAACCTCAGGCAAGCGAACAAGCACACAGACGGGGAAAAAACGCACAACAAGCAAACTCCCAAAGAGGCAAGCAAGCAAACACACACTCGTGTAAAACACATACACACACAAACAGGTTAACTGAAACAATCCAAGACCACAAGCACACACCAAGACCATACGGACACAGGAAGCCAACGACGCAAGCAGGCAGACAAGCACGCAAGCAAGCAGACGGACAACACACAAGAGACATTCACACGGGTGAGGAGAGCGAGGAGGAGGGCGGCTGTCCACATGGTGTGTATACCTCAGGCGGCGACATGACACAAGCACATGTCAACGTCCGTCGGGAAAGAGGGGGAGGGGGAGGGGGAGGGGGAAGGGAGGGGGATGGGGAGGGGGAGGAGGGGCAGGAGGTGGTGG
>NC_061821.1:5817058-5824998 GCF_019202785.1 Penaeus chinensis
GAAACAATGACATTTTTTAAGTTGCTGTCTTATTCATAAATATGCAAAAAGACGTGTATCATCCGTCCCCCCCTTGCCCCCCCTCTATCAATTTTCTTCCCTCCTTCCCCTCATCTCGTCCTCCTCTTACCCTTCCCCACCCGCTCCCCCCTCCACCTTCCCTCTCCCTCCATCCCGTGCTCCCCCCTTCCCCTATCCCTCTATCCCGTGTTCTTCCCCTCCCTCTATCCCGTGTTCTCACCCCCTTCCCTTCCCTCTCCCTTTATCCTGTGTTCTAACCCCCCTTCCCTTCCCTTCCCTTTCCTCCCTTTCCCTCTCCTCTCCCTTCCCTCCCTTCCCCTCCCCTTCCCTCTCCTCTCCCCAACCTCCCTCCCGCAAAGCCTCACGTGACGGCCGACCCGAGCATGAATCAGCGTGAATAATGTCTTGTTTCCACCTCATCTACTCCTTTCTGCGATGCACTTTCTCTGGTTTTTTTCTTCCTTCTTCCCCTGCTACCAGTACATCTACGGTACACATCGACGACGGGTGGCATATGCGTGCCCTTCCCCTTCCCTTTCCCCTTCCCCTCCTTCCCTCTCCACACACGCAATATGCCTTCACTTCCCCTTCATGTCCCCTCCCCTCCTCTCCCTTTCTTCTTTTAATTTTCCTTCGGCTCTTCCTTACCTCCCCCACCCACCCCACCACACCACGAGCTTATCTTCCTTTACCTCCGTTCATCTCATCTATCTTCCTCCATTCCCCTCCCCCCAATCTCCCTTAACCCCACTCCCCCATCCCTACCCGGGCCCTTTCGTCTCCTCCTTCCCTCTCTATCCAATCCTCTCCCCGAACTCTCCCCCACCATCCCCACTCCATCCACCCTTTCCCTAACCTCCCCCAACATCTTCCCCATCCCCAACCTTCTCCGCCTCCACCACCTCCCCAACCTCCACCTACCTACCCACCTATCACATCCTCCGCATTCCCCTCTTCCCCAACACCCCCTCCCACACTTACCCCAACATCCCCCCCTACATCTTTCCAACTTCCCCTAACTTCCCTTCCCTTCACTCCACCCTTACCCAACTTACACCCTCCCCTTCCCCTTCCCCACCTCCACCTCCACCTCCTTCCCTACCTTCACCTCTACTCCTGCAGTTCCACCTCCACCCCCTTCCCAACTCCACTTCTCCTCCACCTCCACCTCCACCTCCACCTCCACCTCCACCTCCGCCTCCGCCTCCGCCTCCGCCTCTACCTCAACCCCCTCCACCTCCCCCACTTCCATTTAAACCTCCACCTTTACCTCTCCACCTCTACCCTCTCCAACACCTCCACCTCTTCCACCCCCTCCCTCCCTCCATCTCCCTCTTTCTTTCCCTTCCTCCCACCCTCCCTCTCCCCTTCATCCTCCAACAGCAATCCCTTAAGGTAACGAACCGCTGATCGATCCACTACATTAGACTTCGCATTCGCTTCGCTCGCGTTCGTTCGTTCGTTCGTTCGTTCGTCCGATCAGCGGTTCAGTAAGTCAATTCAGCGAGTCATTTCGGCGTGTGATTAAAGAAAGCGAGCGAGCGGTGGGACAAGGCGGTTTCAGTTCAGCGGGTGATTCGGCGGTTCAGTTCAGCGGGTGATTCGGCGGTTTCAGTTCAGCGGGTAGTTCGGCGGTTCAGTTCAGCGGGAGATTTGGCGGTTCAGTTCGGCGGGTGATTCGGCGGTTCAGTCCAGCGGGTGATTCGGCGGCTCAGTTCAGCGGGTGGTTCGGCGGTTCAGTTCAGCGGGTGATTCGGCGGTTCAGTTCAGCGGGTGGTTCGGCGGTTTCAGTTCAGCGGGTGGTTCGGAGGTTCAGTTCAGCGGGTGGTTCGGCGGTTCAGTTCAGCGGGTGATTCGGCGGTTCAGTTCAGCGGGTGATTCGGCGGTTCAGTTCAGCGGGTAGTTCAGCGGTTCATTGGGTCCGGTTCGGTTCAGTGCGCTCGAGTCAGGAGAGAGGGACGAAATGTGTCTCCAGAGACGTCTTCAGGTACAAATGGGGGGGGGGGGGGGTAGGGCTTTTAAGAGGATTCGTACGGAAGAAAAGAGGGGAAGGGGAAGGGGAGAGGAAGGATGAGGAGGCAGGAGGGATGGAAGGATGAGGAAGCAGGAGGGATGGAAGGATGAGGAAGCAGGAGGGATGGAAGGATGAGGAGGCAGGAGGGAGGGAAGGATGAGGAAGCAGGAGGGATGGAAGGATGAGGAAGCAGGAGGGATGGAAGGATGAGGAAGCAGGAGGGATGGAAGGATGAGGAGGCAGGAGGGAGGAAGGGAGGAAGGACGGGAGGGAGGGAGGGAGGGAGGGAGGGAGAGAAGAGGAGGGAGGAGGGAAGAAAGGAAGAGGAGGGAGGAGTGAAGAAAGGAAGAGGAGGGAAGAGGAGGGAGGAGGGAGGAAAGGAAGAGGAGGGAAGAGGAGATATGAGAAGGGAGGGAGGGAGGGTGGGAAGAGGAAGGAGGAGGAAGGGAAGGGGAGGGAAAAGGAAGGGAAGAGGGATAGGGGGGGTAAGTGGAGGGAGGGGAGAGGAAGAAGGGAAGAGAGAAAGGACAGGGGAGGGAGGAGAAAGGAGAGAGTAGAAGAGAGACTTGAGGGAGAGGGATGGAGTATGAGAAACAAAAAGCGCAAATGAAAAAAATGCGATAGAGAAAGACACAATTTAACCGACATACTAACAATATGTCGCACGAATTTCTTCTCTTTTCCTCTCGCTCTCGCTCTCGCTCTCTCGCTCTCTCTCTCTCACTCTCTCTCTCTCTCTCCCTCACACACATACAATAAAAAGAGGAAGACGACGAAAATAAAAAGGAAAAAGAAAAGCAGCGCAACGTATCTACACTGCAGCTGAAATAACACGAAGGAAAAAAAAGTGTTCAGTAAGCGGCTTAAGACGGCGTCTACGTCACTTATAAACGCCCAAGACACAGCAACAACAACAATAATAAAAAAGCAGGGAAGAAAAGAGGTAAAAAAAAACAACTATATCAAGACACAGTAACAAAAGCAACAGTAATGAAAATGGATTGGCACCTGACTTGACACCAGTCCAGATAAATAATTAAGAAAGAGAATGACATAGATGAATCGTATAAGAAATAAATAAATAAATAAAGAGAGAGAGAGAGAGAGAGAGAGAGAGAGAGAGAGAGAGAGAGAGAGAGAGAGAGAGAGAGAGAGAGAGAGAGAGAGAGAGAGAGAGAGAGAGAGAGAGAGAGAGAGAGAGAGAGAAGAGAGAAAGAGAGAAAGAAAGAGAGAAATAAAGGAAAACGATACATTAGAACAAAACGAAAAAATAATAAAGGAAGACATTAAAACACACATGAAAACAGGAAACCTGAAAAATAAAAATAACTAACTAAATAATTAAATTAATAAATAAATAGTACTAACTACAAACAAAGCATCAAAACAAATATACAATTCAAAAGGAACAACATTAAACAAAATATTAAAAGAGAAGGAAAACAAAACAGAATGAACAAAAAACACCTTAAAACAAAAGAAAGAAAGAAAGAATGAAAGAAAGAAAGAAAAGAAGAAGGAGGAGAAGAAGAAGAAGAAGAAGGAGGAGGAGGAGAAGAAGAAGAAGAAGGAGAAGTATAAGAAGAAGAAGGAGGAGGAGAAGGAGAAGGAGAAGAAGTAGAAGGAGGAGGAGAAGAAGAAGAGAAGAAAACAGCATCAGCATCAGCAGTTCCATCCAGAGTGCCGCACATAGCAACAAGGGCGCGCGAGAGGGCCAAGGTGCAGCCGAGCACTCGACCTACTCGTGGCACTCCCCCCCCCCCCCCTCCCTCCCCACTAAGATGAGGATATTCCTTCCTTACCTTCCACGATTTCCGTCTCCCTCCCCTCTCTCCCTCCCTCCCTCCCTCTCTCCCTTCTCTTACCTGATCCTCCCATCTCCTTGGATTCAATGTTTTTATGTCCTCTCTCTTCCTTCTGCCTCTCCCCACCTCCTTAGATTATTATTATTATTATTTTTTTTTTTTTACTTTTATTTCTGTTTTTCCTTCTCCCTTCTCCCCCATCTTAGATTATTTTGTTTTTCTTTCCCTCCCCCCCTCCCCCACTTGGGTAAGGATAAGCCCCTTTACCTTCCGATGTCTCCCCCCCAACCCATCCCACCCCACCTTGTCCTTGTTCCCCTCCTTCCCCCTCCCCTTCCTCTCCCCCTCCTCCCATCCAGGATACCCCTTACAAACCCCCTTCTTTACCCACGTGTTTATACCCCCCCCCCCCCCCACGGCTCTTCAAGAATCCTCCCCTGCCCCCTCTTGAACCCCCACCATCCAGAGCAGGGAAAGGGGCAAGGGAATGGAGGGGGGAGGGGGAGGGGGGGTTAGTCGATCTTTTTTTCTTCCCTTTTTCGCAGCCGGATAGGAAAAGATGGAGGTCCTGGGGAGCGGACTAGCTAGATCGTGGAAAATGGATCCGCGAAATATTGAAGAGTCGTTGGGCAAACGCACCTGATGCTTCGTTTTATCATCATCGTAAAAAATAGTACTTAATACAAATCTTCATATCACTTAATACAAATCTTCATATTACTTAATACACATCTTCATATTACTTAATACAATATTTACAATATCTGTACATTGTTTGCTGTTAACAATAAAAACAAGACAGCGTTCCGTGTCCATTTCACTGCACTGCTGCCTGGTCTGGATCTCGTGGTTCGTTCTCCAAGTACAGAGCGATTTTCCTCCAACAGCTATGATCTCTCCTGTGCGGGCTCTCGGTGTCTTGTTCCTCAGCAGTTCTGGTCAGTTATTCTTTTCCTAGAGCCATTTTATCCCAGAGTTGGTTTTATTTTTGGAAGTGTGTAGAGTCTTGTGCTTATTGCCTCTATATTTGTCGTGCAGTTCTGGCATTGAAAGCTCGGTGTCGTCTTCGTTTCCTTTTGTTGCTGTCCGGAGTGCTCGGTCCTAGAACTGCATTTTATTTACTTATTTATTTATTTATTTATCTATTTATTTATTTACTTATTTATTTATGTATTTATTTATTTTTTATTTTTTATTATCATTTTTTTTTTGCCAATGCCAATCTCGTATTCTTTTGAGTTGACAGCGGGTGCCGAATTCTGTGCCAAGTATTGTTAGCTTGTGGTAGAATACCATATTGGTCAACAATTATTTCCCTTGGTTTTGTGGCTGATACTGTGAAGTTGAAATTTGTTTTTATTTGTTATAATCTCCCACCTCTTTCCGAATCCATTTTTTTTTTTTAATAATTTATAGTTACAGTAGCAAACATTCCTTTTGATTTTAATGGACATAACATGATCTGAGTTATATCGTTGGCAAAGCTGACCTCTAAGCAGCTGTTGGTGGGTCCTTCGAGGTCTGCCGAGAAGAATATGGAAAGAGTAGGGCTTAATGTTAATCCTTGTGGCTTAACAGAAGTGGGAATTTCGGTCCTGCAACTGTGTCGAGTTCCAGAGGATCTTTTAAATGACAACTGGTACACTGATTTACAGTATTTGGTATTGCATATTTTTAAAAGCTTTGGAAATGTCGACGGTTTCGTATTTGGCAGCGACTGCTTGTGTGCCTCTTTTCTGAAACAGTACTGGTTAATATTAAAGAGATTGCGTCTCTCCGTGTACCTCGTAATGCGATTATTAACACTCTTCTCGATTGCTTTTTACCTGGGCTTCGTGTTGCAAGTCGAGTGTCCTGTTATCACCCGGACTGATATTAAAGAGGTTCTTCCAAAAAAACCTTCTCATTCCCTTCCTTCAGTATGTATGGAGTCTGATTATGTTTGCTTCCCATTAACCTTCTTTGTTGACGTATTCAAGTTCTGTTGTTTTTATTAAGTTATTCCACTGATTTGTATACAGTTCTCCCTGTATCTCCTTGTACTGGTAGCGACGTGCTGGTGTCCAACCAATATAGACGACGGTGTTTATAGATATCTTTATATATCCACTGTAACAGTTTCGGGCGGTCCCTTGTTAATGGGTCGGGTAAAGTGGCGTGCTTTTTCTGGGGGACGTGCTTTTTCTACGGTTGTGTACCATGCGTCGATTTCGGTGTTGGTGTGTTCTCTGTTAATCACTGTCTCCTCTGCGTGTTCTGCGTCCAAATGATCAACTACGCATTTTTTTAAAAGCTCCCAGTCTGTTTTTTTTTCGATTGAACAGTTCCTTTTGCGAGACCATGAATGGGGTGATGTTGCTAAGGTGAAGCAATGTCTGGACGCCCTTTGCCTCCTCTTGTACTGACGAAGGTACAGAAGGCAGGGTGCTCGCATTTAGGTTCATCAGCTTTTCTAACTCCTCCCCCTAAGGTCGCGGCTGTTCTGACCGAGCGTTCGATGTCTACTAGCATTCAGGCCGGCAACGATATATGCAGGGATATTCGTTCGCATTATTTCCACTATGTCTGGGAACGGAAACTGTGGCGTCGAAGTGGCATGATTACATTTTCTTTATCTCTCTCTGCAGTTCCACGGCGAGAAAGTCCTCATCGAAGTCGTCTATAATTTTGTGTCCGATTTTTTTTTCTTTTCGTGCCTATGGTAAAGTCTGCATCACCTTCAGTTAATGTGTTTCTTTGGTATATAGTGGAGGAAGTGTGAAGGGTGAAGGGGTGGGGGGGGGGGGGAGAATGAAGAACATCCTGAAGATCGGAGAAAAGGGGAGATAATAAGTGGGGGGATAAGCAGATAAGAAACCTAAGGGGAAAAAATGGGAGGAATGAACAAGGGAAAAAGAAGGGAATGATACCAAACAATTTATTCAAAATAATAACAAAACAGTAAATCAATAAAACAAACAAACAACACACGAACATCACTAATAACAACTAAACAAAACAAGAAAAGCAAAAACAATTAAACCTAAGAACCTTCCGGAAGTCAACGCGAAAACACGAGACGAGACGTGGCAAGGAGAGACAAAAAAAAGAAGAAGAAGAAGAAGAGACAAGACGAGGCAAAGAGAAAGACAAACAGAAGCAAGGAAAAACCAAAGAAGCAGCAAGGTGAGTGAGGCAAAGACACAGCCCGCAAGCCAGCTGAGGCAAGAGCGGCCGCAGCCTCGAGAGCGGGAGCCGCAGCGCCTCGTTACCCGCAGCCAAGGTCAAGAGCGAGGTGCGACGCCGTTAAAGGTCATGGCGAAGATGGAGTTTTCTTCTCAGGGGCTCTTCTTTTTCTTCTTCTTCTCCGCGTCTCCACTGTCTCTTCTGCTCGTTTTTATGCTCCCTTTTCTTCTTCTACTTCTACTTCTACTTCTACTTCTTCTTCTACTTCTTCTTCTACTTCTTCTTCTACTTCTTCTGCTTTTTCTGCTTATCCTTTTTCTTCTGCTTACTCTTCTTTTTCTGCTTCTTTTTCTTCTATTTCTGCTTCTGCTTATGTTTCTCCTTCTTCGTCTTCTGCTTCTCCTTCTTCTTCTTCTTTTTAATGATTCTTCGTCTTCTAAATTTTTGACTTTCTTCTTTCACTTCTGCTGCATCTTCTTTTCTTCCCGAAATTTCTTCTTCCTTTTCTAGTTCTTTCTGCTTTCTCTTTTTGTCTTCCTCTTTCGCTTTTTTTTTTCTTTTGTTTTTTTCATATTTAAAGAAATCTCTTTCCTCTTTTCTCTTTCCTCCTCTATCTTCCTATTCTTCCTCATCTCCTTTCTCCCCTCTCTTTGTTCCTTTCCTTCACTTCCCTCCTCTCTCCTTTCCTCTCCTCTCCTTCTCCTATTCCCATTCTTCCCCATCTCAGAGCAAATTACAAAAAAAAAAAAAAAAAAACGGAAAAAAAGGAGAAAGAAGAAGAACAAGAAGAGGAAGAAAGAGACATAAAAATATATAATAAGAAGTGGAAGAATGAGAGAGAGAAGAAGAAGAAGAAGAAGAAGAAGAAAGATCAACAACAACAACGAAGAGAAAGAAAAAAGAAAAAAAAAAAAAAAAAAAAGAAGAAGAGAAAA
>NC_061821.1:5825098-5840098 GCF_019202785.1 Penaeus chinensis
GAATGGCTACCTGCCCGCTGCGATTCCTCTATTGTTCTTTTCTTTTTTTTACCGTTTGCGAGGAATCGGACGCGGGAATTCGCTCTGGCTTCAGCGTGGGTGGCGGTTCTTTGTTCGATACCGTGGCCGAGGCTTAGGTTGATGTTTTGTTCCGTTATGTTGCTGTTGAATATTCGTTTTCTCACGTGTCTCGTTTTGCCTTTTTCTCACTTTTCCAGCTCTTTATATCCTCTCTTCCTATATCTTCTCTTCTTCTGTTTTATCTCTTATATCGTTTGTCTGTATCTCTCTTTCTACTTTTCTTCTTCGTATTAAAAAAAAAAAAATATCGCTCTGTTTATCTATCTATCTATCTCCCATGCACAGACTTTCACTCTTCTTTCCTCTCTCCCTCCCCCGTTTTTGTGTTAGAAAGAATGAAAAGAAAAGAAAAAAGGAAAGAAATGAAAATATAGATAACACAATATATGAAGAAAAAAAACAGAAATCGGAAAGCCACGCTGTAGATCCCCCCCCCCCCCCCTCAACGCCCGCTTAATGGCAGGGGAGGAGGGGGGGGTGATAGCCCGCAGGACACTTTGTGCATCTTTGTGTGTGTGTGTGTGTCTTTGTCTGTGTCTGTCTGTCCGTCCGTCCGTCCGTGTCCGTCTTCTCGACCGTCTATGCCGTACGTAAATAGGTACAGAAAGCTGCTAATGCATGTGTATTTTGCGTGCGGGGAAATGTAAGCCGTTGGAATGGATACGCCCCAATATCTATGACGGGGGCAGCTACTGGTCCCCTCTCGGTAATAGCCCCTCGAAGGGAGTATTATCTGCGCGCATTAGAGAGAAGGGGACGGAGAGGAAAGGAAGAAGGAAGAGAGGGGGAGGAAAGGTAAAAGTGAAGAAGGATCGTCAAGGGGCAGAAACATGGCTTGCGAGAATGAGGGAGGGAGGGAGGGAGAGATGGAGAAAGAGGGAGAAAGAGGGAGAAAGAGGGAGAGGGAGAGATGGGGGGGCAGAGGGTAACAGACAGACAGACTCAGATGAAGTATAAGAGAGAGAGAGAGAGAGAGAGAGAGAGAGAGAGAGAGAGAGAGAGAGAGAGAGAGAGAGAGAGAGAGAGAGAGCGAGGAAACAGACACAATGGCAAAGAAGATAGGAGAAAATGGTAAGCGAAAAATATACAAAAATAGAAGAAGAAGTAAAATAAGTGATTTGATAAGAGTTCATGTACGTGTGCGCGTGTCGTGTGTATCTGTGTGCGTGTTCGTGCGTATCTTGGTGCGTGTCCTATGAGACATGTATCCTCATACATATCTTGTGTGGGTTTGTGCATGTCATGTGCGTCTGATTGCGTGTAGTTTATATTGACGCTGTAGATCAGATGTAGCTCTCCTTCTCTCCCCCTCCCCTCCCCCTCCCCTCCCCTCCCCTCCCCTCTTTCCTTCCCCTTCCCCCCACCTACCCTTCTCTCTCTTCTTCCTTTCCTCCTCCCCCCTTCTATCTTTCCCTTCTCTTCTTCCCTCCTTCCCCTCCTTCCCCTCCTTCCCCTCCTTCCCCTACCTTCCTTTCCTCCTTTCCTCCTTCCCTCCTTCCCCTACCTTTCTTCCCTTTCCCAAGTCCCGGAATCCGTGAACGAGGAACTCAAGTGGCCTGTGCTCTGTCGCGGAAAAAAAAAAATCATGAAATCATCCAACCGAGGTGGTGGTGGGGGAAGGGGGCATCCCCCCTCTCCCCCAACCCCCGCCACCAGGGGGATGCTAGGGGGGGGGGCAGGGGAAGCGTAGTGGTGGTGGGTGAGGGAGAAGGGGATGCTTGGTGGTGGAGTGTTGGGGAAGGAGGGGGAGTGTGGTGTTGGAGGGAAGGGGGAAGAGGGTGGTGGGGTGGCTGGGAGGTGGCTAGTGGTGGTGGGGGAGAGGGGAAGCCTGGCGGTGGGGATGTAGTAGGGGGGGGGGGAAGCAGAGAGAAAGAAGCGGAAGTTGCTCTTGGTGGATGCTCAGCGTTACGGTCCTTTTTTGGGGCTTTTAACTTTTCCTGTTCCTTCTCTTCGTCTTCAGTTGTTTTCTTTCTTTTCCTCCCTTCCCTCTCTCGTCTTTCTTAGTCTTCTGTTTTTCCTTTTTTTTTTCTTTTTTTTTTCTTTTTTTTTTCTTCCTTTTCTCTCTTCTTTTTCTTCATCTTTGTCTTCGTTTTCATTTTGTTCCTTCCCTTTTCCTTCGTTGTTATATTCAAGGTACACCTCTCTTCCATTCCCATCTTCGTCACTTCCTTCTTCTCTATTTTCATCCTCCTCCTATTCGTATTCTAATTCTCCTGTTTTTATTCAAATTCTTCTTATTCCCGGCGGCCGTGCGTCTCGATGCAGCGCGGAGATTATGTCAGTCATTTAACTTTCGTTTTGTTCAATAAACTTTAAGATTTTTTTTTCTTTTGTATTCAGTGTGTTAATTTAGATCTTGTTTTCTTTTATATCCATTTGATTCATGGAGGATTTGTTTTAGGCGAGATCAGCTGATTGATTCTGTCACACCTTTTCTGTGTCTCTGGTTCGGTTTTTGTTCTTCTTCTGCTTCATTTCTTTTCTTTTCTTTTTCTTTCATTTTCTTTTCTTTGATCTTGTGCTTATCCCTCTCTCTCTATCTATTCTTTTTCGTTTCTCTTCTTCTTTTCCCTTCTTTTTCCCTTCTCTTCTCTCTATCTCTCATTCTCTCTATCTCCTCCTTTCTCTGTCTCCCTCTACATCCCATACTCCTTCAACGCTCCCTCCTCATCTTTCCCTCTCTCATCTCTCTCATACCTCCTCATCTTTCTCTCTCTCATCTCTCGCTACCTTCCCGTCTTTCTCTCATTCTTCCCCTTCCCTTCCCCATCTCCTCTCCTCCGAAAGAAAAATCTGGTCGGGTACAGTGAGTAACTGTAATTTGTACTCGGGGTCGACTGATCGATCGCCGACGGAAACCTGTATCTCGTTGCATCGTCCAGGGGAAGCCTTAGCGATCGTCGAGCTGTAACTGTAACGCTGTAACACTGTCACACTAAACCCTACGGTGGTACGCTATGGGGTGTCCGTGCATACGTGATGGGATGGGTTGTCTGTTATTTTTGGATTCCCTCTTTTTTTGCGGTTTTCTTTCTTTCTTTGTATTTCTTGTATTTTTTTTTCACTTTCGTTCGCTTGCCGTCTCTTTTTTTCGATCTCTTTTTCTCTCCTTTTTTTTCTTTCTTTTTTGTCTGTTTTTCTGTCTCTTTTTCTCTCTCAGTCTCTCTTTTTCCCTCTCTGTCTCTCTTTTTTCCCCTTCTTCTTTCCCCCTCCCCCTTTCGCGCTTTCTCTTTCTCTCTCTCTCTCTCTCTCTCTCTCTCTCTCTCTCTCTCTCTCTCTCTCTCTCTCTCTCTCTCTCTCTCTCTCTCTCTCTCTCCTCTCTCTCTCTCTCTCTCTTTCTCTCCCCCCCCCCCCCCCTCTCTCTCTCTCTCTCTCTCTCTCTCTCTCTCTCTCTCTCTCTCTCTCTCTCTCTCTCTCTCTCTCTCTCTCTCTCTCTCCTCCTCTCTCCTCCTCTCTCCTCCTCTCTCCTCCTCTCTCCTCCTCTCTCCCTCTCCCTGCCCCCCCTCCCCCTATCCCTCTCCCTCTCACTCTCACTCACCCAGTCTCTTTCTCTCTCAAACACACACACACATAATTGCACGTCGTACTTCATCTCAGTGGCACTTTACTCTGCGTAGTTTTTTTTTTTTCAGGAAAAAATATAAAAAAGACGTATTCTATCGATAGTTATAAATGTGCGTGTTTGTCTGTGTGTGGGTGTATGTGTGCGTGGCAATGTGTACGTCTGTTTTGTGCGCATATGCCTACAAAGTACATATAAACACACACACATACGTAATGTATATGTACTTATACACATACTCGAAGACGCGCTAATCAGCTGAGGCGGAAAAAGTAGGTCAAAGACAGAAAATTATAAAATGTATGGGAGGAAGAAGTAGCACAGAGGACCCAGTAACCCAGATTTCGGTGAGGCTGTTGGGGATCGGGGAGGGGTGGGGGGAGAAGGCGAGAAAGGGAGTGGGGAGGGGGAGAGGAAGGGAGGGAGGGAGGGAGGGGGAGAAAGGGAGGGAGAAGGAGAGGGAGAGGAAGGAAGGGAGGGGGAAGGGGAAGGAAGGGAAGGAGGGGGAGAGGTAGAGGAAGGGAAGGGGAAGGAGAGGGAGAGGAAGAGAGTGAGAGAGTGAGAGAGAGAAGGAAGGAAGGAAGGAAGGAAGGAAGGAAGGACGAGGAGGGAAGGAACGGCCTTTGCAATGCGGGTTTTTTGCCGTGTGATCCTGAAAGTGAGAATAAATTTAGCATCATACACCTTTTACACAACCGCAACACATCTCCCAACCATTTCACAGGCGGTGACATGTATATATCTTTACCTTGACGCGTTTTAACATGTAAGGAATTGATAATTTTTTTTTTTTTTTTTTTTTTTTTTTTTGAGTAATTAGCCCGGGTTTCTGGAGGGACGAGGATGCTCGTACTCGACGCCCGTAAGATCCCAAGTCGAAATAGGGGGGTGGGGTGGGGGCGGGAGGAGAGAGAAGGGTGGGGGGGCGGGTCGCTCTCCTAAATCTTCCTTCTCGAGACTTCATCTGGAATGGGTGGGGGTGGGGGGGGGGGGTGGAGGAGCGCGTCTCTTCATTAGTTTTTTTATGCCTTTTTCTTTTTCTATCTTTTTTCTTCTCTTACTTTCTTCATTTATGTTTTTTTCTTCTTCGTCTCCTTTCATTATTGGCGTTTTCCTCTCTTTATCCCCTTTTTTTCCTCTCGTTTCATTTGTTGTTTTTTTTTCATATTGTTTCTCTCCTTGATTTTTTCCCCCCTTCATCTCTCCTCCTTCTCCCTCTCCCTTTCCATGCCTTTATTCAGTATCTCTGTCTATAACTCTCTTTATTATTTTTTCGCGCTTTTTTCCTCTTTCTTTCACTTCCTCATCCTCATCCTCTATCTTTTCCTTCTTCATCCTTCTCATTCTTATCATCCTCTATTTTCCACCTCCTCCCTCCTCCTCTTCCTTCTTCTTCTTGTCTTCCTTCCCCTCCTCCTCCTCCCCCCTCTCTCCTCCTCCTCCCCTCTCTCCTCCTCCTCCTCCTCCCCTCCTCCTCCTCCCTCCTCCTCCTCCCCTCCCCTCCCCTCCTCCTCCCCCCTCCCTCCTCCACCCCTCCCTCCTCCACCCCTCCCTCCTCCTCCCTCCTCCTTCTTGTCCTTCTCTTCCTCCTCCTTCTTGTCCTTCTCCTCCTCCTCCCTCCTCCTCCTCCTCCTCCCTCCTCCTCCTCCTCCTCCTTCTTATTGTCCTCCTCCTCCTCCTCCTCCTCCTTCTTATTATCCTCCTCCTCCTCCTCCTTCTCTCCCCCCTCCCTCCCCCCCCCCCTCCCCCCCTCCCCCCCCCTCTGCTCCCTTCTTTGTTCACAAGGATCTGCCTTACCCGGTGCGCAAAATCTCTTGCCCTCTCTCACGCATGCGCGCTGGAACGAGGGAGAATTCAATCTGCTGGACGCTTTCTCTCCTGGATTTCTTTGTATTTTTGTTTTCCCTTTTCCGTCTTTTAGTGTCGTTTTCTTCTTCTTCTGGGGATTCGATGGAGGGGAGGGGTGGGAAGGGGAAGAAGAAGAGGGAGAAAGGGGAGGTGGAGAAGGAGAGGGAGGAAGAGGAGGAGGAGGAGAGGGAGGAAGAGGGGGAGGAGGAGAGGGAGGAAGAGGAGGAGGAGGAGAAGGAGGAAGAGGAGGAGGAGGAGAGGGAGGAAGAGGAGAGGGAGGAAGAGGAGAGGGAGGAAGAGGAGAGGGAGGAAGAGGAGAGGGAGGAAGAGGAGGAAGAGTAGGAGGAGGAGGGGAGGGGAGGGGAGGGGAGGGGAGGGGAGGGGAAGGAAGGGAAGGGAAGGGAAGGGAAGGGAGGGGAGGGAGGAAGAGGGGGAGGAAGAGGAGGAAAAGGAGAGGGAGTAGGAGGAGGAAAAAAAGGAGAAGAAGAAGAAGAAGAGGAGGAGGAGGAGGAGGAGGAGGAGGAGGAGGAGGAGGAGGAGGAGGAGGAGGAGGAGGAGGAGGAGGAAGAAAAAGAAGAAGAAGAGAAGGAGGAGGAAAAGGAGGAAAAGGAGAAGAAAAAGAGGGGAGGGAGCAGGAGAGAGTAAGAGTGTGATGGGAACAAAGCAAGTAGACACGTTAGGGAAAGGAGGGGCGGAGGGGGGGGACCTGAACTTGACTGGAAAGGAGGGAGGGGAGGAGGACTTGGGAAGGGAGAAGGAGGAGAGGAGAACCGCGGAAGGGAGGAGGGGAGGAGGACCGAGGGAGAAGGAGGGATGCAAAAGAAGCGAAGAAAGGGAGGAAGAGGAAAGGAGGGCCGGGGAAGGTGGGAGGAGGAGAAGGAAGAAGACACCGGGCCTTTTGTGCGGCTCCCTCGTGACAAGTCTTTTCTTGCACTCGCCTTGTCTTCGTCCTCTGTTCCTGATGCTGAAGGCGATAGTGGTAATAAGGGTGATTTTTCTTTTAAATGTTCTTTTTCGTATTGTTACCTTTTCCTGCCTTTTGCCTTTTTACTTTTTCTCTTTCTTTTCTTCTTTCTTCTTCTCCTTGTTCCTTGTCCTCCTCCTCCTCCTCCTCCTCCTCCTCCTCCTCCTCCTTCTCTACTTCTTCTTCAAAGGTAGCATTGTTCTGAGGTTTCACAGTTTTGTTCGTTTTCCTTCTCTCTCTCTCTCTCTCTCTCTCTCTCTCTCTCTCTCTCTCTCTCTCTCTCTCTCTCTCTCTCTCTCTCTCTCTCTCTCTCTCTCCTCCCTCCTCCCTCTCTCTCTACCCTTCCCCCCCCCCTACGTTACCTCATTCTCTCTCTCTCTCTCTCTCCTCCCTCCTCCCTCTCTCTCTCCCCTTCCCCCCCTACGTTACCTCATTCTCTCTCTCTCTCTCTCTCTCTCTCTCTCTCTCTCTCTCTCTCTCTCTCTCTCTCTCTCTCTCTCTCTCTCTCTCTCTCTCTCTCAGGAGACTTCCTGCACTTGCCGCGGCAAGAGTGTTCAGTGTTGGAATGGCAACAGATTCCCTCGCACACTCACAAAAAAAAGGTCATTGCTGTAAATCACGAGAATCAATAACAAAGAGTGAGGGAGAGGGAGGGAGAGTGAGAGGGGAAGGGGGATAACGGCAGAGAGAGAGAAAGGGAGGAGAGGGAGGGAGGTAGGAGAGGAAAGGGAGAGGGTAACAAAGGCAGAGACAGAGAGGGAGAGGGAAGGAGTGAGGGAGGGACGGAGGGAGGGTGAGGGGGGGAGACAAACCGACGAAAGAGAAGCAAGGCGAAGAAACAGAGAGAGAGAAAGAGAGGGACAGAGAGGTAGAGAAGGAGTGAGAGACAAACAGGCAGAGAAATGCTGAAGGGAGAAGAAGAGGAGGGAAAGAGACCTAAGAAGAAAGGAAAGAGAAAGATACAGAGAAGAAAGGAAAGAGATAGAGACAGAAGAAATGAAAGAGAAAGAGACAGAGAAGAAAGGAAAGAGAAAGAGACAGAGAAGAAAGGAAAGAGAAAGAGACAGAGAAGATAGGAAAGAGAAAGAGACAGAGAAGAAAGGAAAGAGAAAGAGACAGAGAAGAAAGGAAAGAGAAAGAGACAGAGAAGAAAGGAAAGAGAAAGAGACAGAGAAGAAATTAAAGATAAAAAGACAGAGAAGAAAGGAAAGAGAAAGAGACAGAGAAGAAAGGAAAGAGAGAGAGAGAGACGGAGAAACCCCAGTATTAACTTTTAATAGTCTGTTCCGTTTTTATTCGCTCGTTGCTAGTGTATTTTTTTTTCCTTGAATTATTTATTGGTCTTTTTGCTCTTTTTATCGCTCTTACCCTATTATTGTGCGTCTCTGTTCGCCGCGCTTCTGTTGTTTATGTGGGTGGGTGGGTGGGGGGGTGCATTGCGCGCTGGGCTTTGTTATTGTGATTGGTGTTGTTATTGTTTATGGTGATACGTGCTTATTGTGTGATACTTGTTGTGGGTGGCAGTTCAAAAAAAAGTTTTTGTTTTATCTTTCTTTCATTTCTTCTTTTTTTCCGTTATTTTGTTTTTTCTTTTTTTTTTCCTCTTTTTTTAATTTTTCTTTTATTTTATAGTTTTATTTTTTCTTCTCTATATTTTTTATCTAGTTTTCCTTTTTTTTTTTTTTTTTCTTTTTCCCCCCATTTTTCTTCGTATTTCTGTAGATGACAATAGACATTGACTTTTTTTTTTCTGTTTTTGTGTCTCTTCCTCCTCTTTTTTCCCTCCGTTCTTTCCTCCTCCTCCCCCCCTCCTCCCCCCACCCCTCCTCCGCCCCTCCGTTTCATTAGTGTTGTTGTTGTTGTTGTTATTAGGGTAATTATTATTTGTCGTCATCTTCATTATCATTAGTGTTAATACTATGACGACGGTGATTATTACTGATATTGTTATTTAGTCATCATTATTATTATTATTATTATTATTATTATTATTATTATTATTATTATGACATTTCCAATATTATCATGATCATGATTTCCATTATTCATCATCATTATCATCATTATATCATAACTACTACTACTCCTTCTCCATATCTTCTTCATCATATTCTTCTTCTTCTTTTTCTTCCTCTTCTTCTTCATCATATTCTTCTTCTTTTTCTTCCTTCTTCCTTTTTTTCCTCTTCTTCCTCCCTCCTCCACCACCACCTCCTCGTCCTCCTCCTCGTCCTCCTTGTCCTCCTCCTCCTTGTCCTCCTCCTCCTCCTCCTCCTCCTCCTCCTCCTCCTCCTCCTCCTCCTCCTCCCTCATCCCTCCTGTACCCCCCACCCCTCGTGTGATATTTTTTTCCTAAAATCAATTATGACAACATCATTCTTCCTTGGATCATGCGCCGAATTTTCATGCACACGTCTTTATCGGCCTTTCAATTATTCGGCCGCACCGCCTATAGCGCAGAAAGCATTCCTGAAATCAGTCAATTACCCGCAAGCACTATCAGTCCCCTCGCTGACTCACGCGCTTGCTTGCTGTCGACCCCCCTGTGGCTGACGAGGCGCTGAAATTCCCTGACCGCTTCCATTGCGCCTTCTCGTTGTCCATTCTTCTTATTTCTGTTTCTTCTCCTCCTCCTTCTTCTTTGCCCCCCACCCTCCCCCTTTCCTCTTCTTCTTCCCCCTCCTTCTCCTTCCCCTCCTCCTCTCCCTCCTCCTTCTTCTCCGCTTCCTCCGCCTCCTCTTCCATCTCTTCTTCCCCTTCTTCTTTCCCCACCTCCTCCTCCTCCTCCTCCTCTTCCTCCTCTTTCTCTTCTCCTCCTCTTCTTCTTCTTCTTCTTCTTCTTCTTCTTCCTGTTCCTCCTCCTCTTCCTCCTCTTCCTGTTCCTCCTCCTCCTCCTCCTCTTCCTCCACTTCTTGTTCCTCCGCTTCCTGTTCCTCCTCCTCCTCCTCCTCCTCCTCCTCCTCCTCCTCCTGTTCCTCCTCTTCCTGTTCCTCCTCCTCCTCCTCCTCTTCCTCCACTTCTTGTTCCTCCGCTTCCTGTTCCTCCTCCTCCTCCTCCTCCTCCTCCTCCTCCTCCCCTTCTTGTTCCTCCGCTTCCTGTTCCTCCTCCTCCTCCTCCTCCTCCTCCTCCTCCTCCTCCTCCTGTTCCTCCTCTTCCTGTTCCTCCTCCTCCTCTTCCTCCTCTTCCTGTTTCTCCTCCTCCTGTTCCTCCTCCTCCTGTTCCTCCTCCTCCTCTTCTTCTTCCTCTTCTTCCTCTTCCTCCTCTTCCTGTTCCTCCTCCTCTTCCTCCTCTCCCTGTTCCTCCTCCTCCTCCTCCTCCTCCTCCTCCTCCTCCTCCCTCCTGCCTGGGGTGCCGATTTTGGTTTATTTGGTTGATACCCTTTGTTGTTGTTTTTTTATTTTTGTTTTTTGGATGATGCGTAGTGTTGCTGTTGCTGTACGTGTGTGTGTGTGGTGTGTGTGTGTGTGTGTGTGTGTGTGTGTGTGTGTGTGTGTGTGTGTGTGTGTGTGTGTGTGTGTGTGTGTGAAGTTACAATATATTATCGACGTTAAAAATAGCAGCGTAATGCTTTAATTACTCACACACACTCGCCCTCTCTTTCTCTCTCACTCACCTTCTGTCTGTCTGTCTGTCTCTCTCTTTCTCTCTCTCTCTCTCTCTCTCTCTCTCTCTCTCTCTCTCTCTCTCTCTCTCTCTCTCTCTCTCTCTCTATCTATCTCTCTCTCTCTCTCTCTCTCTCTCTCTCTCTCTCTCTCTCTCTCTCTCTCTCTTTTTCTCTCTCTCTCTCTCTCTCTCTCTCTCTCTCTCTCTCTCTCTCTCTCTCTCTCTCTCTCTCTATCTCTCTCTCTCCCCCTCTCTCCCTCTCCCTCTCCCTCTCCCTCTCCTATTTCTTCTTCTTTTTCTTCTTCTTCCTTTTCTTCCGCTATGTCCTGCTTGTCTGACCTTTCCGACATGCTTCCTGTGTCGACTCGACCTTTGCGTATGATCGATCAAAGACCACGGAATACTAAACTTATCTTGCCCTTCCCCCTCCTCCCTTCCCCCTCCTCCCTTCCCCCTCCTCCCTTTCCCTTCCTTCCTTCCCCCTTCCTTCTTCCACCAATCGCTCCCCTTCTCCCTTCCCTCTTCCCTTCCCCCTTCCCCATACCCCCTTCCCCTACCCCTTTTCCTTCTTCCCCCTACCCCTCTTCCCCCTTCCCCCTTCTCTCTTCCCTTCCCCGTGCCCCCTACCCCCCAATCGCTTCCGGTTCCTTAATCTCGTGATTTCGTCGTGGATTAAGAGTGCTTATGGAATCCGCACACTTGTGGCTTCCCCAGCTGGTGTCGTAATGAAGGTTATTGTTGCTCATTTTTTTCTCATGTGAATGCTTGTATGTCTTTGTATGTATATATATTTATATATATATATATATATATATATATATATATATATATAATGTGTATATATATATATATATATATATAATGTGTATATATATATGTATATACATGTATACATACATATATATATATATATATATATATATATATATATGTATGTACATACATATATATGGTATAAAAACCCACAATGTAAAACTAGATTTAATTGTGGATTTTTATACCATAGTATCAACACGGTAGTGTGTTTTCTCCTTTCATACATATATATATGCATACATACATATATGCATACATACATTTATACATACATTCATACATACATATATAAACATAATGTACATATATATATATATATATGTATATGTATGCAAACATATGTGTGTTTGTGTGTGTATATATGTATACACACACACACACACACACACACACACACACACACACACACACACACACACACACACACACACACACACACACACACACACACACACGTCCAAAATTTTCGTATCTGTGCCGCTTTGTTACTGAAAATATCTACGGACATCGGGCGCCGCATTTAACATCTAGTTTGGCGGCGGCGTGTTCACCAGTCGTGAACGCTGAATCGGAGGGAGGGAGGGAGAGAGGGAGGGAGGGAGAGGGGGAGGGAGAGAGGGAGAGAGAGAGAAAGAGGGGACAGTCAGACAGACAAGAGACAGGTGAAACAGAGGGAGGGAGGGTGGGAAAGACAGGGGAGAAAGAAAGAAAAGAGAAAAGAGAGCGAGAGATAGACAGACAGACAGACAGAAAGACAGAGAAGGACAGGCAGACACAGAAAGAAAGAGAGAGGCAGACAGACAGCGCGAGAGCGAGAGAGCGAGTGCGAGTGCCAACGTGTGGGGTGACAGGGTACGAGCGTCCATCAACAGCCACGGTTACTACAGCTGGAGTTTCCCCGCGTTCTTGCCCTCCTCCCAGACGGCGCTCACCTGTGGAGTGTGTTGTTGTCTGTGAGTTGTGTGTGTATGTGTGTGTGTGTGTGTGTGTGTGTGTGTGTGTGTGTGTGTGTGTGTGTTTGCGTGTGTGTGTGTTTGCGTGTGTGTGTGTGTGTGTGTGTGTGTGTGTGTGTGTGTGTGTGTTTGCGTAGGTCGGCGTTTTGTGGTTTGTGATTTTTTGCGCACTTTCTCTGTATTTTTTGTTCAGCTTGTTTTGGGCGAGTTCATCGTAGCGTTCCTTTGCTAAAAGATGCCTATGCTTTTCGCCTTCTCTTTCTCCCTGTCCCCCCACCCTTACCTTCGCCCACCCCACCCCCATCCCCCTACAGATACTAACCCTCGTCCATTTCTTCTCCCTCGCAGTGTTATGTGCGGTGGGGGCGGCGCTAAGCGGGTGGGCGTGGTGGGTGATGACGCGTCGCTCGGCACCCAAGCCTGGCCTCCTCCACCTGTTCACGGGCAAGTACCTCCACCCGCAGCGCTGCTCGACGACCTTCCACTGGGACGACCCCTCCACCGTCGGCACCACTGTGGCCTTCACTGTCCAGGTGAGTGGATGGGTGTGTGTGTGTGTGTGTGTGTGTGTGTGTGTGTGTGTGTGTGTGTGTGTGTGTGTGTGTGTGTGTGTGTGTGTGTGTGTGTGTGTGTGTTTGTCTGTCAGTCTGTCAGTCTGTGTATGTCAGTGATGTTGTCCATCTTCTCATTTACTTGTCGCGCTAAAACCTGTCAATTAGACATTATTTATAAAACCGACTACTGTACACGACATGGAACTACATAGATTCCCCAAACTCCCACAGTTTTTCCAACGAAATGGACGACCGTACCCGATTAGTGATGCTGACGGCGTCTTGGTGGAGATAACACAAGGAATACATAAGGTAAGGCCGTTTGAAGTCCCCTTTGATGATGGAGATGAGAATGCCTTGGGAGGAAGGAAAAGCTTGACTCGGCGAATGTGGCCTTTCTCATCTCACTTTTCCTTCCACACATCAAAGGAGTCTGTGGGATTGGCAGCCGTTTGTACTTTTTTCATGTTCATTTTACACTCTCTCCCTCTCTCTCTCTCTCTCTCTCTCTCTCTCTCTCTCTCTCTCTCTCTCTCTCTCTCTCTCTCTCTCTCTCTCTCTCTCTCTCTCTCTCTCTCTCTCTCTCTCTCTCTCTCTCTCTCTCTATCTCTCTCTCTCTCTCTCTCTCTCTCTCTCTCTCTCTCTCTCTCTCTCTCTCTCTCTCTCTCTCTCTCTCTCTCTCTCTCTCTCTCTCTCTCTCTCTCTCTCTCTCTCTCTCTCTCTCTCTCTCTCTCTCTCTCTCTCTCTCTCTCTCTCTCTCTCTCTCTCTTTTGTTGAAGCTGATGAGAGTTTTCCTCCAAATGTTATAAGTAGATTGATGGGTATGTGTATAAGTTGATGGTATTAATAGTTGGGGTAATAAGTGTTAATGATAATATTAGTGTAATGATGAAGTGATGAATATTGTGATGTAATGAGGTCATTATCCAGTGAAGAAGATCACAAAGGAATATTTTTTTCTTCTTTTTTTTTCTTTCTTTTTTTTTTTTTCTTTTTTCTTTTTTTCTTCATGAGTGTGGAGGCTGCACTGTTCTTGTTTCATTTAAGAGAATTCTTCTGTGAATGCAGGACTGAAGACCCGTTTCTTGCACCAGAGTTTATTCAGAGATCAACAGGTGTCATGTCACTCATTCTCTCCATCATTACCAGCTGAGCCTTCCCACATGTCATGATTTTTCTTTTTCTTTTTCCTGGGTTGGTCAAGATTTTTGAATCATGGTTATAATTAGGAATTGCAGAGTGTTGCTTTATTGCAGCCTTGCATCATCACTTGTGCACCGAAATGAATCAGAATGAGTCTAAATAGTCTTATTGATTGATCCTTAAAACATTTTCCTTGGGATTTCTGAGCTTTTCTCGAACCCTTGTATATCCATACTACGGCAAATATTTATCCTTTTGGAATATATTTACCTTGGAAAGTTATTCTAAGTCTGGCAAGAAATTTAATGATGCCAGTGTTTGAGAATTTTTGTCCTTGAGCCATTAACTTCTTACTAAATGTTTGAGATTTCTCTCTTAGAATAGCTTTATTCCTTGTCATTAAGTGGCTGGCCGAAGGATGTACAATGCACAACACATGTTAATCTGCAGTGAGCCAGCTATATTTAAAGTGTATAGTATATAAATTGAACATAACTACAGGTTGCAGTCATCTCTGACAAAATGATTTGGCAAATCACATAAAACACATGGTATAGCTGGATCAACATCTGGGCCAACGACCACATTTAAGAGCTGTTGATACGTGTGACAACCCTGGTTTAGTCTTTATTATATATTAACCCAAAGCTGAAGGCATGACATGTACATACATGCCAAGCCCATTGTGAGTTTACCTTATTAATGGTTTTTACTCATAGATGGCTCCACCTGTACTAAGCCACCAATAAGACAATTGAGGGTATTACCTGTCTTGCCTGTTTACTCTTTTCCTTGATTTTTGAAAATATTAGATGCTATCTTATATTGCTGTTACTAATATCTATAACATTTTAGTAATTATAATGCTTATAATAAAATAACACCATCGATATTTATAGCATTAGTAAAAAAATTTGTTTCCCACCAATTTAATTTAAGTGAAATCAGGTAAGGTCACAAAGTCTACTAAGTGACTCCTTTGTGGCTAAGCAATAGTAGAGCCATCTATGTGATATTTCGAAAAAAAAAAAAAAAAAAAAAAAAAAAAAAAAAAAAAAAAAAAAAAAAAAAAATAATAATAATAATAATAATAATAATAATAATTGATAAAAAAAATATATATATATTAGCACAGCATTTTCCCAGGGAATTGAGTTAAGGGAAGATTACCCATCAAAGTTCAGTTGGCTAATAGCAGAATGAATTGCATATTTTTTCAACACACTTAGTTGGAGGACTGTATTTTTAGGTTGGGGTGGTGACCGAATTAGGAGGCACCGGTGATGCACAGATCAACACTGCAAGATGCAAGTTCACTGCCCGTCAGGCCGGACAGTACAAGATCTCCATCCTCCTCGCCAACCAACATATCCGTGGCAGCCCTTTTGTCAAGAACTTTTTGCCAGGTGAGTATCTGACACAGTAGCCATTACATTACTTTATATTGTAGCTTATTTATGTTATGATAGTCCATTC
>NC_061821.1:5847598-5867598 GCF_019202785.1 Penaeus chinensis
CCCAATATTATCAGGCCAGACTAACTCAAAACCTTGAATTTTTCAGTTACTAATGTGTGGAATTGAGGAGTACAGCATTGCAGACTTCAAAGCCAACCACGAGGTGAATGGATCATCTCCAGAGTTTCGACGTGTACTGTACTGGTTCTGGACAGCTGTTTCAAACTTCACTGGTAAGTCAGAGAATAAATCTTGAGGATATATTTCAGTGGCATCACATAATTTCACAAAGGTATATGAAAGTATTAGAAAATCATATTACAAGTCAACAGAATAGAGGAAAGGTGCTATACTTACCAGCCTTTCTTCTTTCAGAGGAGGAGATGGCACGACTCCTTCAGTTTACTACAGGGTGTTCCCGTCTCCCCCCCGGTGGATTTGCTCAGCTGTCTCCCCGCTTCCAAATCTCAGCTGCTCATACATTTGGTGTGCTACCCACTGCTCATACTTGGTAGGTATTCACAGAGATTGTTTTGGTTGTCATCAGGGAGGGGTGGGAGTTATTGGAATGCAATGCTTAAAGTGGGTTCCCAAGTGTAAGTAGGGTTACTAGAGATTTGTTTGCTCTTTTGATAAGGGCAGATGATAGTATATAGTTACTGTTTTCCAACATTTATGTTTATATTGTAAATAGGTTTTCAGCTATTCCATTTATTGTTGTGCCATACAAGTTACTTTAAAATTGCTCAATTTCATCCTTGGATGTAGCAAAGTTCATACAGTATATGTCAATTAATAAAGTTAGGATCTTGTGTGTGGCTGGCCTAGTTCATAATGTTTCTTGAATGCCTGTCTTAATTAATCTGGATATGAATTTCTTTTGCTTCTTTTCTCTTCCTGTATGGGGTTTTATCTTAGTACCAGCATAATTTTGAAATGCTTCATAAGCTCCATGCAAATAAGTTAGATAATCCCAATAATTGTTAAAGATTTGTATTTATGCATGCTCTTCAAATTAGGTGAAACTGAATTTTATTAATGGCAATGTTTTATTTTCAGCTTTAATCAACTTTGTCTGCCAGATTATGACAGCTATGAGCAGTTTGAAAAAGCATTACTGCTGGCTATCAAAGAAGGATCGGAAGGCTTTGGAATGGTTTAGAGCCAAAGACAAGGGATCTACCTTTTTATTAGTCCATTGCATACATGAAGATTCTGAAGAGGAGATTCATGAACCTGTAAGTGCTTCTATGGAGATACCATTTCTTTGACAGTAATATTCAGGATTTTATTTCTTTAGTTGAATATAAAAATGCCAGTTGTATGTCACAATATTATATTACTAGGCAACATTGCAGGGGTTGTAGGCAATCTCATAAAAAAAGAAATGGAGGAAAATATTACAAAAAGAAGATTTCCAAAGACCAAAAAGTTTTATCACAATGGACCACTAAGTGAAGTCAGTGCGAAGGTATGTGTGTGTGTGTGTATTTGGTGTAAAAGTACTAAATTCTCTATATTCCTCACCCATCTTCATGGTGCCCATATATAACAAATGTTACATAAGAGACACTATTTTTTCATTCTTTCTTTTATCATTATTTTTTCATAAGACACAGCCAAAGCTTGTAAGGTTAGTACAGTATTGTAAAACAAAAAACAAAAAAAAAATGAAAAGAAAGCAGTATGTATTTTATCCATCCAAGACAGTAATTTAGAGCATCTGCACAGAAACCTAATTCAGGTTATTCCACATGAATTTGAATACCTAGACTTATCTTAAGTTGATAGACAGAGAAGGAAAAAAAAAAGTGAATGTGTATACTGCATCCACATACTTCTCTTCAGTGTGCAACAAACCATATTTAGAAATTCAGACAATTGTCAGTCAAGTGTTTGTATCACCTCTTTTTTGAGTCCTGCACGCCTCGTAGCTCTAGATACCCTTCAAATCAAAATAATCATCAAAAAAGCCTGTGCATGCTAGAAGAGTTTTGAGCCTGGAGTATGTGATCTCAAGTTCAATGGGATGTTAAGTCAATAATGCCACCTCTACTTTAGCATGTAATTTAGGTTTATCAGAGGAAAGTCTATTCAATTGCAGCTGTTTTGTGTTACAGTGGTCGTCTGAAAGATGTCAGAGGCTATTTTTTGTTTGTAGGTCTACACTTTTGTTAGAAGCAAGAAAGATATGTTTGTCATGCATCATGTCAAAACTAATGAATGGTACTGTCATTTAGGTCATTGTCTCTAAGAAGCATGATGGCACCTTTAAGATATTTATTGTTTAGAAAACATATACAATTCTTTTGTAATTTTGCTTATTTGAATATATGCTTCGTATATTTTAAAACTGCCAGTGATTGTAAATATTTGTTTCTTTGAGCAGTAAATGTGTTCATAGTACTCTCATTGCCTTGCCATGTATGAATTGCAGTCAACGAAATACTGCACTGTGATGTGGGAATAATAATAATAATAATAATAGTAGTAATATAGTTCAGTTACCCCCAGAATCTATAGAGCAATGGCAGGTGGTAGCCCTTCTGCATGATGCCCTGAATGTAACTACATATGAAACTACATATTCAGAAGAGTACGTAATAATGCTTTAATGTGGAGGCATTAAGATTTTTTTTTCTTTTTTTTCCTGATTTACATTTATATATGTACATCTGTATGTTAGGCCATTATATTTTGTATATTGAATCTGTTTGAAAGTGAAGCTTGGGTAGTTGCAAACCTGTCTTTTATTTTATTTTTTTTTATTTTATATACTTTGAGATTATGTACATGTATAATTATTTTTGTGTGTAGTTCACTTGTATTGATCTTACAGTCAGTTAAGCAACAGCTCTTTAATAAATTTTAAAGCTCCGGAGAAATTTCTCACTATAGAAAGAATCTCATATCATAAGGAAATTTTAATTATTACAAATTTTGTTGAGTAATATTTTGGGTAAATAAGTTGGAATATTATACAATTTTGTTAAGTGTCCAAAGAATATTGACTGGTTATGGATGTAATTTGATTTCTGATTTCTGTCATTTACACATACATTGAAATTTAACCCGCTGGTGCCAAGTACATGCAGTCCATTGTAATTTTGTTTTGGTGTTACCAAGGAGTGAGTTACTAGGCATAATTGAGTTCATGTGCTTATAGCCATTATGTGTAAAAAAAAAATGGCATGTATATATGTGCCATGCCCACTATGAATTGCCAGTGACTCAGTTAAGAGCTGTTAGTATTGTCAGTAACAAGAAAATAATTATAACAGTAACAGCATCGATATTTATAGCATTAGTAAAAAAAAGAAAGTGTTTTCTTGCAAACTCAAGGAAAAGTGAAATGAGGTGAGGTCACAAGATCTACTAATTGACTCCTTTGTGGCTTAGCACTTGTAGAGCCGTCTGTGTGCAGAGACCTTTCACAAAACAATACTACAGTGAACATTTTCCTGGGGCCTTTTGGTTAATAAACTAAAATTGAACATGTGCACATGCCATCAGATCATCAGCAAATGAACATAATTCAGTAATTACATTCATATTACATAGAAAAGTATCACAGATGTTCTACACTTATAGATGGAGACATAATTGGTAAAAAAAACTGGACAGGTGAAGATGAAAAATAAATATATGTATGTAATATGCAATTTGTACTACCTCAGGCTGTGAAAATGTGGATTAACAGTGGAAATGCTAGTCATAAGATGCTTAGTGTTGGTAGGTGTGTGAAACTGATACTGCATTGCTGACATGAACTCTAAAGCCTGTTAGAATCATTAATCATGTTAAACAGCATTTGCAAATTAAATCTGAAAAACTGAGCTGTACTTTTTTGTTGTTTATTCAATGCTGCTGCTTAAAAGATGTTTTAACCAATTATGAAGTTATTATCTTTTGATCATGTTACGTGTTTGTATCACACTGTTGACAATAACAAATTATGCAATAATGCCAATGTCTTGGTTGACCTGTTAGCTTACTTTATGTAAAATATGCCCAAACAAGCTCATACCAAGAAAGCTAAAAAAAAAAAAATGCTACAATGTTGCATAGAATGCATGAGAGCCTTGTATTCACCTCATTGCAAATACTTGTTGCAGAATCACATCCCTGCCTGAGATCATTGCAGAGCTCTTCTCAAGTGAACTCTTATTTTACTGCCTATATTTCATTGCAGAAAGCACTGCAATGTATTTTTTTTTCTTTTTGTTATGAGAATATATATATATGTATGTTTGTATGTATGTGTATACTCTTATACATATGCATATGCATATGTATACATATATGTAAAAGTCATGTAAATAAAATGTATATTCCATATATGTATAATGTATATTGATTTATGTAAAATAAGGATTTGATTTCAAGGAAAACATCATGTTTTTTGTAATACTTTATAAAATATAAACTTGGAAGTAAATTATATTTCATTACTATCCCTTACAAACATAACTGATAAAAAAGTTTTGAAGTTACTTCATTATCAGGCACTTTTTATTCTACTACTAAGGAAATATTTGAACCTTTTATTGACACGTCTTCAGTTCACCACGCAGGAGCCCCAAATCTCTGTATCAGTTTGTCTTGATCAGCCAACTCCAACTGTACTTTCTTGCGCATGTAAAAAATAGGACAGTCTCGGCTGTGGGTAGAAAAAATAAAGGAATTGATTTTTACTCTAATATACATGTATATTAGATAAACTCACTAGATGTGCCTACAAACTCACATAAAAGTTATGAATTAATGATCACACCCAAAAAAAAAAAAAAAAAAAGTGACACTGCCACAGGGATTTCGAGGTTCTTGAGTTTCCCTTCTTATTAGGGCAGAGCTGCATTTCAGTTTCTGGATACATTATTGGATTTGCATTACTAACAGAAAAAAAAAAAAGACAACTAAACATACCTTGTGCAGATAACTTCTTCATGGATGGATCCCTGACAGCGCTGACACTGTGTCCACAACCGTGCAAACTTTTCTTCCAAGGCTCCTAAAGATGTTATGTGCTGCATGTAAATCGCACCCTCCCGCATCTGAGAAGAGTACAATAGGTCATACTTTATATTATTGTGGTAGTGATTATTATAGCATTGGAGGAGCTTTTCCTATAATAATCATCAGACAATAACCTTAGTTTGCTGGAATTTATTTATTTTAAGACTTGATAGTTAATAATTCAGAGAAAACATTTCATATAAATATTTAAATACTGTTAGTATTCGCCTCCTTTATCATTTTACACAATTACAAATAAATCCTAAATACAGTTTTGAGCAAATTATCACTTTCCTGCAACTGGCAGCATCAGTGGTTGAATTAAAAATGCTCCAAACTTAAAAGACAGTGGTGTATGTGTTCTCATATAGATGAAACATTGAGAGAACGGCCCAAACAGAAGTGGGGTTAAAGGACCGGTTTGTGGGATGTGAACAAAGCTGTGTATGAAAAGGAAAATGGCCACAGTAAGAAATGAATAAAAAATTGTAATATTTCAAACTCTTCAGGAGTTCCTCTTCAGACGAATAAACCAAAATTTTGGCTTATTCGTCTGAAGAGGAACTTGTGAAGAGTTCGAAATGTAATGATTTTTATTCATTTCTTACAGTGGCTGTTTTCCTTTTCATCTTTGTGTACACTTTACTGTGTTTGTTTTTGTGTCAAAGCTGTCTATATCAACCAGATGTCCACACATAAGCCCTGATGCCAAGGAGTTAACATCAATAATAAGAAACTTACCTTGCAATGTTTACATAATGCTTCAGATGCTGAAGTAATTGGGACTTTGCAGCCAACACATGAGGCCTTTTTGGTGATGAATTTTGCCATGGCTCCAACTTTGCTGTGTGTTATGATTCTCGATCTGGTGTGGTCTCCCTCTGTTACAGATATTAATAAAGTGTAAGCATATAGAACCTAAATATCATCTTAACTACTTTGTCAACACCATAAAAACAAAAAAATATTGAACGGCAAGGCATAGAATGGATTTAATATGGCAGTGGTCATGGACTCAGAAATCTGATTTCAATTTGCACAGACACAAATTAATCAAATAAACTTACGGTCAGTTACTATAATAGTGGAACAGATACTGAAAGGAATATTAATATTATGAGGAATCAACATATTGAAAACTTACTTAGCAGCTGTGATTCTGCCTTCTCTCCCAGGATGGGCTCAAAAATTCGCAAAAGGGGTTTGCTCAGCTGGTTGGTCAGGTAATATTCGTAGTCAATGGGTAAGCTGTTCTCCAACACATAAATGGGGTCCTGTGAGGAAAAAGTATGTTTATGTTACAAATTACAGATGAGCAAGTAAAACAAAGACAGACAGATGAACATTCACACACACAAACACTAAATTAAGAAAAGTACCTTAACAGGCAACAAATGCCTATAATTACCTCCGCCTTTTCATAAGCAGGTGTTCCTTTCGCTCCCGCAATGATCACAAAAGGAACTCGATCCCCCAGCTTTGGAGCCGTGCCTGGATCTCTCTTCTTCATCTTGTTGGCAAGTTCTACGTGAGCCTGTTTGGCTGCATATTCCTTCTCCGTCTTTGTCAGTTCCTTTGTAATGACGAGGTTGGAGATGTCCACACGGTTACACAGAAGGTCAGAAATCGTTTGCTTGGCGTAGTCTACTGCTCCCATTGGATTCCTATGTTTTTCAAAATATAATAATGGACTCAGGGTTAAAAGATGTAAAATGTATTTATCTACTTTTTTCACTACACAGTTAATAAAAACTTATCTCATGTTCATACTGGGCAAATAAAAATTAATGTATATCTGTATTCTGTTTGTAGGCATGTCTATTTTCTGGTGACAAGAAAAGCAATTATATATAAAATAGTTCAGAATCCCACATCATGCCTGGAATATATTAGGTACAGATACTTTTACTAACTTCTACAAAATTTCCTCATACCTGTCAATTAAGATCTTCTGAAGGCAAGTGTTGATCAAGTTTGCAACAATGGGGGCGTTATCACGTCGCACTGTCTCAATACCCTTGCAGTCCATCTTGTCATGGGTCTCTGGCCGAGTAAAGTACAAGCCAGCATATCTCTTTTTGTTGATCAGCAAATATGGGAAATAAACCTGAAAGCAGGAGGTTCTGTCACACACAAACAATATCAAGTGAAGGAAAAGTTAAGTCACTTTACTGTCGACATCTAAAACGTAAACACATGTCACTCACACTGATAGACTAACTTGGGATACACACGCACTTCAGTCACTATTCTATGAATAATAAACTAGATGATCATTATTGGTGTATCTGTGTGTTTTTCAATTGAAAATCTAAAAACTTTCTACAGTACAGAGCAGTTGTCCAAGAATTGTGTGAAAAATAAATAGGTTTATTTTCCGTGTATCAATATCCTGTAGATATTCCAATTATAAAAAATAATCTTCAGTCACTAAACATGTCAGAAAATAACACAACAACAATGAGCTTACTTTCTCAAACTCAAGTTTGATTGGCTGAAGGAACTTTTCCTGTGACATAAGCAGCAGCCTCCTTCCCGAGCTCCATAGCCTCAGCCACGGTCTCCACACCAAACTTCACCATCACAGAGTCAGTGTCACCGTAAATGACCTGAAACAAGACACAGGTTTTGATAGGACATTAAAGTAACGGATATATATGGATTTTCATCACTCCTTTTCCTGGAGTTTTCCTAATAAAAAAAAAAAAAAAAAAAAAAAAAAAAAAAATAATAATAATAATAATAATGACTATAAATGTTAAGTTTTGTAGTTGTTACAACCATGAAACTAATTCCAATTTGTGATCTTAGTAAAAAAAAAAAAAGTAATTCTTTTAATTCTAGTATTACTATTAGTTTAATATTATCTAATAAAGAAAAATCTAATGCATGACCAAACTTTTAATAGCAAAAGGGTATTCTTTAAAGGAAATTCCAAATAATTTATCTTTGATACGAATCATATATATCATTAAGAAACAGATTCAAATCAATAATAAGATATACCATACACATATGAGCATTCCAGCTCTCAACTTCAAGGAAACAAACAAACTACCGATACTCTATACCAAATAACATCATAAAAAGGACCGACATCACTCAACCAACCACAAACATACTCGAGTCCACTGACCTCTGCGTTACTTGGATAATTATTCTCCAAAGTGTATTTCTCCTCGACCTGTTCCTTTGTGAACGCAATCATCATTCGTCCAAAGGATGTTACACTCTGCCAAGGAAATCATATCATTACTAAAAATGCTATTTAGGCTCCTTACATTATGCAGAGCTAATTATATTCCATCGTCTTGTTTACAATTGATTAGTTTTGACATTCAATGTTATACTGCTGAAAGTAAATTGTTATTGCAAAGGTGCCTGGGGGAAAAATTATTTGGGTACAAAAATAAAAAAAATAGATAAATAAATAAAAAAAATCAAATTAGAATTAGAATTAGAATTAAAATTAAAATGTAAATATTCAATTCTGAAATTAACTGGGTTACCTACTCCTTTGATTTGGTACTAATTTCTCACTGTTGCTGCCTTGTAGTTGATAATATATGACAACTTCTTTCATTAGAGCAGTTTTTTCACAAATAATAGTCAATATCTTCAATATGGACCTTTTTCACTCAGTACAATATCTATTACAAAATCATATAATATTCTAGATTATAGAATACTTCTGGCTCATCTGCAAAGTCATTTTCAGAATCACAGACAGAAGGTTCATTTTTATGTTTCTTTCTTTAAACATTGATGAGGGAAGGGCTTTTCCAGACTTGATGAGGAGTCCTTGCTTTTCTGGGGGTATTTCTCTGTGCATTTAATGACTTTTAAGTACTGTGGAAAGAATGGTGCAAGAATGATGCACTTGTCTCATTTGGCTATTCTGAGACTACATATCTTTCTTTCCAGCCACCAGTGAGTCTTTCTAAAAGTGGTCGTAAGCACTGTGGATACAGTCCCCTGGCACCAAGTCCACTCCTATCCCCTAAGATCCAGATATCGTGATCGTCACATCATGAAAAAATTTGTCTTGAGGGGCAGGTGACTTGTATGTGCCATCACGGGAAAATCTGGTTGTGGGTCAGGTGACGTGAACACCATTGTGAGAGTTTCAGCTGAAGGCCAGGATGGGAAAGACCTCTTGGAGGGTGATTAGACTTGTCTGGCATTTAGAAAGGGGCTTTAACATTATTCCCATCGATAAAGTGTCAAAAGTAGTGTTCATGAGCCATGGCTAAGAAAGTGCCAACTCCAGGGAAGACACCATTTCCATGCTCAGCTTCCTATTCCTGCCTTCCATGATTAGCAGCGCAGGTTGTATTAGAGGAAATTGAATATAATTAATTTTTTAAAACAAAATGTTACTTAATTTCACTTTTCTTGCATTGAGCCTATAAACTGCAAACCCAGCAGAGCTACCACTTGATTTTGGGCCATATGATTGCAGTGGAGTAACCTGGGGTTAATAGTAGAGTAAACTGTATCTTTAACCCTGGAAGCTCCATCAATTCTGTTCAGTATTTCTGGGAATATAACTGTTTGCATGTCTCCTGGATTTCAATTCCTAAATTCGACTCTAGCTAGTTAATAACTGATAAAAAAAAAAAAATCAAAAATTTAAAACCTTCAGCTTTTTTCCACTTAAAAAATGAGACTAAAAGTACATAACATTAGTTACCTTCTCCTTACTGATATGAGATGTTATTTACTTACTTTATACTTATTTATTTATTTTTTTAAGACAGACAATGGTACTTTGACAAGTTACTCTTGGTTGTGTTATAATTTATGATGGACTAATGGGTAACATTGGCTATTTTCCTTAACACAAGCCAAATCTATGGAGTAATCCTTCAGCTAGTTAATTTTCATTGATTCTTTCTTAATTACCTGAGAAATTTCCAAGCATGGCAGTTTGCCGACTTGAGCCCCTGTGAAACCATACACAGAGTTGGCGGATATCTTCAGGGCCAATTGACGACCATCCAGCACCTGTGGGGAAAACATTTGTGCATGAGAAACATAAAAGGAATCTCTATCAAATGAGATAAATACATTATAAGCCTATATCATTGAAGTCCCTCCCTTTCTCCTATCTCCTAATACAAGAATAATGTAAATAATATATATATATATATATATATATATATATATATATATATATATATATCTAAGAGTATCACAAAAGCTTAGACTTCCCTCACCTTCTTTCTCAAGGGATCAGTCTCCTTCTTCAGGTCATTTTTGGCCTTCTTCCTTGCTGCCAAAAGGGACTCCAGAATTTCAGGCAGCAACCCTTTCCTCTTGGTAGATTTTACAAAGTAATTTCCTGATGGAGTTTTGATGAACTCATCACTTTCGAGTCTGAAAGAATTCAGTAACATACTCTAAAATAGGGTTATAAATAACTTTACAGAAGCTATCATTTTTAAGGGTTTGAGAGAAAAAAAAATTAATAATAAAAAATAAGTAAATAAATAAATAAATAAGAAAATTAAATAAAACAATTGTAGAAAGGGCCACCTGGTAACTACTTTCTGAAAAAATATACACCCATCACTTTAACACTGCCTTCCCGAAAACATATCAATGTTCACAAACATCTAAAATGCACACTCTATTGAACATCAATAAAATCATCTATACAACTCACCCTAACTCAGTAGCCTTAGCGGGACTAGACAAGAGAGTCGTGTAGCACAGGTTGTGAGCCATCATGATGGACGGATACAGAGAGGAGAAATCAAGGGTCGCAATGGGAACGTTATAGTAGCCTCTGCGGGGTTCAATGACGGTCGCTCCTTCATACTCATCATCTCCTGCACTCTTGTGGACTGGGAGGACGAGGTCTTGTTCCGCTGCCTAAGTGCAAATATGGCAATAATTAATATTTGCCTTCCTTTAAAGTAATAAATTTGCCAAAACAAACTATTGTTTATACATTAAATATAAATGATGTAGATAGAAAGTCAAATCTCAAAAATTAAATGTCAGATTTATCATATAATTCTGCATTCTATGAGCAAACAATTCAGTCAACTCCTTCTCACTATATACATGCCATTATCTATCTTTCACCTAACTATCCCAACGTGAACATCTACCTTTCTCAGCAGCTGTGACACGACTTTAATCTGCTGGCCACGGGTGAGGAGGTACGAGAGGGGGACTCCTGTCACACGTGCCATCTCCATGTAGTTGATGATGCACATGAGTTTATCCAGCAGACGCAAGGGAAGGAGGGCATCTTTCAGGCAGTATATGGCTAATCTGCATTGAGAAAGATTAAAGAGTAGGATTACACCTTCACAAAAATCTGACCAGAAGTGAAAAAGACAAAAATCTGTAAAAAAACGGTTCAAAATACAAATCACAAAGAAAGTCAGTCACAACATACTAAAAATCGTGTATTAAGATTCCCTTAAATATTCACTAAACATTTGACTTGACATATGTAGTTCAAATATATCTCAACTTCCCTATCTGCAAAGAAAAAGTACAACTAATAATAAAACTAATAAAAAGCACATACTACAGTTGCAGTTCTTCTAAAACTTGAATGAAATTTCAAACTACCCACACTATATTACCAGATTTTAGTATCATTTATAACTCTATTTTCCTTTTTATAAATGACAAGACTAAGAAAAAATACTGAGCATGTTTTGAATTTTTCAGCAGCAACAAACATTAAACATCATCTTTCCTTCATACTAATAACTCTTTATTAAGGATCAAAAAGTAGCATTACGGGTGTACCTTCTGCGTGTCTGTGGATTGCCATCCTGAAGCTCAGAGATGATGGAATGGTGGACATCTTCCTTCTGTTCTTGTAGAAAATGGTAGGACACAGCATTCAGGGTGTAGGACCTGAGCTTGTAATCTCGTACCAAAACCTGTGGAATGAAGTCGTCTCTTTAGTATTCCTTTGCTATGTGAAAAATCTGGTCAGCACTGACCAAAACAAGCAATAATCCTCCAACACTTTAATATTAATCCACTCAGGCATCAGAAATACAGCCATTAACAACAAAATTATTCATCAGTCTAAATGCATGTTTCTTTGGACCTCCTTACAAGGCATAAAATACATCATTCCCATAACAGAGAGCACCACTACTATGTGAAGAACATATTATATAGCCTTTGACCTAAATTGGTCTTGAGGATGATATGACCTTCATATCAAATAACTTTCTCAAGAGTATCAAATACATAGTCATTCTTATCCATGGTCTCTAAAAGTGCAAAAGCAACAAAGCAAGTCAACCATAGCACAACAAAGGCAACTTACGATGAGAAGATCAAACTGACATCTTCCTTCTGTGTTGATGGACTTGTTTTCCCTTCTTCCCATCTGTTTACTCTGTAGCACTGACTCTTTGATCACAGACCTGAAATATGCACATATATACAGTATTACTATATGATAGGAACTACTCATATGTTTGTGGTGTTACCAACTATAAAAATTCTTTCACTATCGGCATGTGTCAGAAATGCCATACATGACTGGCGTGATATATATTTAGTCTAGAATGACTAAAGTAATATAATAAGATCAATCTAGCCATTTATAAAGCTGCAATATTCCTTCAATTCCCAAAATTTAAAAAAGGAACCAAAAGAAAAAGCAACTGTAATGATGAAGGTAAATTATTGTCACACGCACCTGATGCTTTTGATTCTGCCGAGGAAGGAGAACTTCTCAGATTTCAGGTGATTTGCCCGATTGAGCAGATAAGGCATGTCAAAATTGTTGATGTTGTAGCCTGTCATGATGTCTGGATCAACAGTCCTTACAAATTTTGCCCATTCCTGTAGAACAAATGACAGATAAAACATTTGGAACTGCATTTATCATTCTTTTGTTTTGAATTAGTTTCTCACATCTTATCAGTGTTTTATACATCTGTTCACTTGTATTTTAAAATCCTATTCATTGCTACAAATTTAATCCATCATTATTATACCTCATACCACAAATAAAGCTAGTTTAGACCCAACTAAAAAAAAAAAAAAAAAAAAAAAAGAAGCAGAACAAGATACAACAACAACAACAACAACAATAATAATAATATTAATAATAATAATAACAATATGAAAACTTACATCTAGCATTTCCTTCTCTACGTTGTAAGACTTGACTTTCGAGCCCACAATAGGAGCACATAGCTTCAGAGTAAATATAGTCTTTATAAACGGCTCAGCTTCTCCCTGTCTTATCACCATGTTGCCGATCTGAATCACGGGGTCCTTGTCCGGCTCTGGGAACACACCTAAAAAGGTCCAAGTTTGTGTCAGTGCGTGGTTAAAATTTGAAGGTCTATATAATATCTTATCATGATTATTTTAATTTATTGATATAGGTAATGCAATGTCTGGATATTTCAGCTATGTTCATGCTATGGAAACATCAACAACAAAACTGATATCACAAGCAACCCATAACAAAACAAACATATCTTATTCAAGGATTAAATTATCATATCATTTGAAAGTCCTTCCTCCTGCACTCTTTATAAATACTGCAAAAATCAATAAATCTTAACTAATCACAAAATCTTTTTTTTTCCCTTCAAAATTCAAAAAATCAAACTGTTAGTCTTCCTAACTTGGATCAGTTAATTCATACAATCACATTACAAGTAATATGGTAACCTCTCCAAAGTAAACCAATGCTTCAGTGTATTATATACACATCACAGATTCCATGGAATTTAGCAAGCACTCCTATAACACCAATGATGTTAAGGGACAACAATATCTTAGATAAAATTAACACATAAAACATGTCAACATAAATTTGACAAAATGTTCTTTTTGCACCACAGAACTTTCAGCTGATGTCATGACAAAACAGTGCACACACACAACCAAAATATTTTTTTTATAACTCTCTACTTACAATGGTACTTCCCATTTTTCTCATAGACTTGGAAGAAAATAAAAACTTGTTAATAGAAACAGCTATTAAGGTAAGGGGATAAACTTCAGGACATTCACTTTAAAATAATTTTATAACATCTATTTTAAACATCCTTTTCCATTAATTAATTTCTAAACAATCTGTGTAACAGTAAATTGCAAACATCAAAAAAGTAAAAAATAAGGAATCATGAACAGACTTGCTACTCAAAGTCTTCAGTCAAAATTGCCAAAAACACTACTGAAATGTTCTTTAAGAAAGATAAACTACACAGGAAATTACTTCAACTCTACATTATAAAAATCTCATACCAACTAGGATGTATTACCTTTACGTCCTGCACATTCTATGTCAAATGAGAGGATTCTAAAAGGTGCCACCCTGGCCCATTCACCCTCAGGAGCGTGAGATATAAATTTGTTCCAGGCCACATCCACCTGGAAAAATGAGGAGATTTGTCAGCCAACAAAAATTGAGATATTTTTAGGAATACATACAACTCTGTCTCTCATACATAACATCCAGCAGCCTAAGAATTTATTGCAGAATAAAAGCTATTGCATATATATGATTACATGATTCAAAACAATACCTCTAGTTGGCAGCGAGTGTCCAGCCTGTCCTTCCTTATTGACCAAGAGCCTGCTGGCAGCTCTATCCAACTGCAACCTACTACATGTGTGTCAACCATGAACCTGAAATGTAGGTTATATTTGCACTTACACAAAAAACGTATCTGAAAGTATGATAGGTATACATAAAACAGACAAAGGAGGAAGAAAGTGCAAGTTCCATCATTCTAATTCATGACAATCTGCTTTGTATATCACTTTTAAAAACACTTTATTATGTTTTTGACAATAAGAATATTAATACCTAGACATCTCAAAACTAAACTACATAACACAAAAGTAATGCCTTATGAAAGCAGACCGTATATTCACACCTGATTTCAAAATCGATATTGGACTCATAGGCTTCATAAGCTGGAGTTCCGATGTCCGACACGAAAACCTTCCCCTCGCCAAGGAGTCTCTTTGCTGCAGCTATAAGTCTGGGCAAGGCTAAAGTGATCTTCAGGAAGTTTACTTTCTTGTTGCCATGGAAACCATAGATGCTCTCCTTTTTGGTCAGGTCGACTGTAAGGACAGCATCAGTGATGTTTTCCTTGTTTGATTTCATGTCGGCGATCATCACTCGGTTGAGGGCATCCTGTGATGGGATATTTTCTGGGTTTAGTAAGCCGTGTATGGGGTATGAAGTTTAATCTTTGACTTGAAATCAAAAGCAATTAATCTCATTTCAAAATAACATAAATACCCACTTTAAATGCTCCCAGGTGCGACTCCTTGAAGATGGGTGGGCAGGTGACATACAAGTAGGGAGAGAAGCCATGCACATGACAGCAGATGGAGTTCCCATTGTCATTGACACCAAACATCCTCATGATGGGCACTCTACCTGCCTGCTGCCCTGGCATTCCCTCACAAGGTGGTCCTTTAAAATACAAAAAGGGAATAAAAGGAAAATGGTAGATAAAAAATAAACTTTTAAAAATGTTTGATATTTCATAAAATTCAACATCCAACTACATGCAGCATAAAAATTTAATATATTTCATATCAAAACTAAAGCATACAAACATATCTTTTACTACCTACAACTCTATCAAACCTCACCAATATAATGATCAATATCAATCTGTTGGAAAACCAGATTCTCCGTCGCAGGGTTAATTGAGGGAAGTGGAGGGCGACCCCAAGAGCTGTCTGCTTTCTCATCGTCAACAACTTTCACTCCCTATGGTATAATTGAGATCAGATATGGCTAATCATTAAATAACCATCACAGCTGATCTAAAGAAACAGCAAAAATATATAAGAAAAGAAAAAAATATATAAAATAAATAAATAATAAATATATAAATAAGAATAAAATAAATAAATAAATAAACTATATTACAGTACGGAAATACATTTTGACTTCACATAAATCGGAACAAAGTTATTCTTACCGGTGCATCTGTGAAATCTTGTTCATCAAACTGTTCCATGTCATAGTCATCAGGGAATTCATCATCGAAGTCCATATCGTCATCTTCATCTCCTCTAAAATAAAGAACACAAAACCATTATTGGTTTTCTGTTTCATTAAAAAAAGGATAATTTTAATGAATAAGACATGAATGATCAATCATCAGTTTTCAAATGACAATAAGAAATGGACACACTAAATGCCCCCACTTGGATACCAAAGAAAAACACTGACCATCCCTACCTTATCTTTTTGGGTGGTCCCGCTTTACCCCCATTTGGATGGGGTCGCTTCTGATCCATCTTCACCAACCTAAAATGCATCAAGACTTTCAGAACTAAGTTCAAGAAGAATTACTGCTACTAATTGAGCATAATTCTACTTATAGAATTATGCAAATACATGTACATGTATTTACATGCACACACACACACTCACACTCACTCACTCACTCACACACACACACACACACACACACACACACACACACACACACACACACACACACACACACACACACACACACACACACACACACACACTCACACACACACACACTCACACACACACACACACACTCACACACACACTCACACACACACTCACACACACACTCACACACACACTCACACACACACTCACACACACACTCACACACACACTCACACACACACTCACACACACTCACACACACTCACACACACACACACTCACACACACTCACACACACTCACACACACACTCACACACACTCACACACACTCACACACACACTCACACACACTCACACACAAACACACACACACACACACACACACACACACACACACACACACACACACACACACACACTCACAAAAGCAATGGTTCCACTTGACAAATCTGTCAAATAATATTCCTATGACACATTCTTTTTTTTAAACACAAGATAAATAAATGAATAAATAGATAATCCCACACTTTCTCACCGATGCATTATCTTCACAGATCTTTTTACAGTATTTCCCTTTTTTGCATGACCACTGATTGTTCTCGCAAGAAAGCATCAACAGTAAATACTACACTTCACTCATTTCCGTTAACTGCAACGTGTTACATGTTTTGCTCATGAGATAAGGAGAAAGTTGCATAGTGATAAAAGAAAATCTTATCTGTGTCCAACCAGAAATTCAAGATTATTAAATCACTAGAAAAGTACCAGATAAGATATACATTTATTTTTACAAAGATTGTGATTACATTCAGGTAATATGGTAATCTGCAGACCCATTAGTGAGCAAAACCTCTTTGATTTGTAATGAACCTGTTGACACTTTCCTTAAAAATATTGTTCTTACAGTACAACCAGAATGTTCAAAGCTGAGTGCTATTGACAAACAGTACATGTAAGTACTTTATGTTAGCTCTTTACATGAAAAAGTTTTGCTGAATTGCTGCTCTAATAATTGCAATCCATCAATGATAGCAGTTGCAAAATTCAGTATTATGTCTCCTCCTTAGATGAGATCCAAATGAACATTTTAAGAAGAGTTTAAATGTCTCTCAACAATGGAAGAAAACATGGCAATTCCTGAAATTACAAGTGAAGCGTGTAAACTGTACCAATGAAAAAATAATTATTAAAACTATATCAATAAATGATAAATAAGTATAATAATTAAATAAATAAATAAATAAATAAACAACAATTATAATAACAAAAAATCTCCTAACACCTATATACCTACAGCCACATCATAATCAATTATCACACAGAAAATTATACATAATATGCAACAATTGTCCATTACATTTATCTTTTACTGCCAATTAAGGAAAGAGCTTATCTTCAACCCAATTCTAATAATAACAATATTTGTATGTGTAGTTTTATGAATGAGCACATAATGTAATAACCCTCATTCATCAAGAATTATTTAAAAATTCCATTGATTCACTAGTAACATGAGATCACATTCATTTCTTTCATTTCTTTTATATAACTTCTTTTGTTAATATCACATCCCACATTTTTATCTCCATTTATTCTATTCATATAACTTGTATAAGTGACTCAATTACACATTAATCAAACTGCAGTTTTGGCTTTGATACATGATTTTGACTTAAGATTGTCGTACAAAAAATGAAAAAAAAAAACTAGACTTACACTGCCTAAAAAAAAAGAAAAGTCTCTTCATGCAAGGTCTACTCTTTTGTGGCTAAGCAATAGCATTAAAATTTCACAAAAAGAAAAAAAAAAATAAAGAAAAAAATGAGCACAGCATTTTTTCCATGGCATTGGGTTAAGAGAAAGAAATGATAAATGCATAAAATACGGCAAGTTTCATTTCTCACGTGTCAAATAACTCTAGTATCTTTTATATGTGATGGAAGTTCATAGAAGAGAAGTTTTAAAGATCCATTCCCTCTGTCGCTTCAATAGGCCTATATTACTTGCCTTGTCTTTAGAAGCTGAAGGAAACAACCGATACCAAAATCTTGTCAGAATCAAAGCCAATCGACACAAAGGCAATTGAAAAAAAAAGGAGGTATAAAAAGGATAAAATAATAAAAAGATAACAAGAAAAACGTAATAAATATGAGAGAATATGTATTAACGATGAAGAGAAATACACAGAAGAAACGGAAACCATTTGGAGATATTCTCACGACATTTGGAATACAAACAGGATTCATTTTGGTTTTAATTCGTTGTTATTGGCTATTGCAGGTTATAAAGAATGGCTAAAGTAACTAAAATAAGGAAATTACCGAGACTATTGCCGGTAAAATTCGATGTCTTTCGTACCCAAGAATGATAGAAAATAAAAATTCGAAATATTAATCCCTGTTTATATTTCAGACTTTCCTGCACATCTCAAATACATGCAACATTACGCAACTTAAAAGAACACAAAACCTTTGCAATATTAATGACCCGAATTCGCCTTCACACCTCCATCCCCATATACAAACAAAATAACCCTTAAACCAATCTCTAAACATAAAAAAATCGCAGCAAGCAATTCAATCTCACCCTCAGACACCAACTTACAAGATAACAGGGACATATTACCTTCAAAATTCACGAAAATATAACAGCTTTGGTGGATTCTCTCTCGTTTGTTTACTTTCCGAAGTCCTTCCCGCGCGCGCCTTTGTGCCGGGGGGAGACGGGGCTAAAATTGTTGATTTTTGGGCAGGATCAGTATTATTATTAATCATTGTTATTATTGTTATCATTATTATTTTTTCATCATCATTATTGTTATCGTTATGATTATTATTATTGCTGTTTTTGTTATTGTTATTATCATTATTATTACTATTATTGTTATTATTATTTGTTATGATAATAATTATTATTACTGTTATTGTCATTATCATTATTATTACTGTTATTGTCATTATTATTATTATTACTGTTATTGTCATTATCATTATTATTATCATCATCATTATTGTTATTATTATTATAAATATTATGATTATTATTATTATCATTATTATCATTATCATTATTATCATTATCATCATCATCATCATCATTATTATTATTATCATTATCATCATCATCATCATCATCATCATCATAATCATTGTTGTTGTTATTATTAGTTGTAGTGGTAGTAGTTGTATGACTACTACTACTATTATTATTATTATCATTATTATCATCATCATCATCATCATCATTTTCATCATCATTTTTGTTGATGTCATTATTAGTTGTAGTGGTAATAGTAGTAGTATGACTACTATTACTATTACTATCATTATAATTATTATAATTATTATCATTATTATCATAATTACTATTATTATCGTTAATGGTTAAAATGGTTAAAACTAAAAACTAAATATGCTAGACATCTAAGATCATGTAGCACTATAGGTAGGTATAGTATTAGAAAGGGTAAGGAAGGGAGTTGAATTAGTGATTGGTTGCTATACGTCAACAGTCTAGAGTAGTACTCCAAAAGGTAAAGATGGGTTCAGGAAGCGATGAGTGAATGGGTTAAGGTACGGTTAAGAAAAGAGGGATTAGATTAAGTGAAGGATACGTATGCGTTTGAGGAAGGAA
>NC_061821.1:5872598-5882598 GCF_019202785.1 Penaeus chinensis
TATGAACACGGGTATCATAATAAGAAAACAAATTAGTTGTGATGGAGATAAGAACAGAAACTTGAGGGGCCACCAGCACGATGTGTTTTATTTAAATTTGTATTTTCCGTAGCTGGTTGGCGCCGAGTTCGGGAGTCTGTGGCACGGGTTAGTACTGACATTCCCTGTGTGTGTATGGTTTGTAATTTAGTTTGTTTGGTAATAATGATTTAGTAATGACACGATTATCACGATTATGACTGGGTGATAATATGGCTGTAATATATTTTGTATCTCGTGTAAATACTACTACTACTACTACTACTACTAATAATAATAATAAACTATTTCGTACAAAATACATACATTACATAGTTTAAAAGTATGATATAAAAACAGTATAGAATATCTCTTAAGCCGGCCCCACACGTGCAGTTTTAAATGACAGTTATAACTGACAGTTTAAACTGACGTCAGTTAAAAATTAAATGCGCGCGCGCACACACACACACACACACACACACACACACACACACACACACACACACACACACACACACGCACGCACACACACACACACACACACACACACACACACACACACACACACACACGCACGCACGCACGCACGCACACACACACACACAGTTCAATCTCTCAGTTTTTACCATGGATTCCGAGGAGTACGATCTTGTCGTATTTTTTGTGCAAAAACTGGTTACAAAGGCGAAATCAATGTTCTGATATTAAATTATTTAATAAATTTATCAAATTAAACTTCTTTACTAATTTGCTATAGGCAGCATCTTTCTTTGAGCGGTCATGATATTCTTCACTTTTAACTTGCCACAGGCAAGGTTCAGATCGATAGAGTTCAATGAATTCAACAATCCCTTGGTTTTGTTTACGTGCCATCTCAACAAACTGCACTCACCGCTACCAGCTGTAGAAATGAGAAGTTGAGAACTGTATAGTTACGAATCCCCACATACGCTCCTCAGTTCAGTTATTCCTTTCATTTAAAAATATGGAACATTGTATTTGTCTCAGTTTAACTGTACAGTTTTGTTGAACTGACGAAATGAGCAACTGAGATACCCACACACGTTCAGTTTTAACTGACAGTTATAACTGAACAGTTATAACTGTCAGTTAAAACTGCACGTGTGTGGCCGGCCTTACAAACGTGTTATAAAACTACATTAAAGCATGGCATAGAATATGATATGAAATATAGAAAAAATCCAAAAAGGATTAGAAAGAATATGCTAATGGTTTTCATACATTAAAAATACTGGAGTTGTTAAAGCAATTTACACCAGCAAGTTTCTTTATAATATTATTGTCTGATTGCTTCAGTCGCAGTAGTAAGCCTACAATCGCCTTGCGTCTGATCTCTGCGAAGGTGAGAATTCAGTGTTGCACACAAAAAAATGCAATGCTAGAGCGTCTTTCTCTGTTGAACAATTTGCAGATGCTATCATTGTAGTAGGCTTTGAGTTTATTTAAATCAGATACCCGTCTTCAAAATCAGAGGCAAACCGTAGAAAGATACACAGAAGCTATTAAGTAGGAGACATTTAACATTTTGAGTGCAGTTTGTAAAATTTCTGTATAGGCTCTCAACCTGCTTCAAATCATCACTGCAAGAGGTCATCGGAAAAAAACAGGGTTTTATATCCATTCACAAATTCATTGGAGTTTCAATGACGGTAATTGTGATTGGAAAATACCTAAATTATACCAAGAAAATTACATGAAAAAGCGGAAAGCGAATTAAAAACAGTTTAATGCCTTTGGTTTGGACTTTCCTATTCAGGACTAGTTGTCCTGTCGTAACACCACGAATCCATCATATTTTGCTGGGTGCCCGGCCGTGTCGGAATCCCCGGCAATAAACAGGCAGATACTCTAGCACGCTCTGCCACCATTGCTGCGTTCGGAACTCCTGGTCCTGCTCGTCCAGACTCGTCAGGACCAGCAGGACGATGAGGCCGCGTTCCGAACTTCCGAGGCCTTTATTGCCCACACTGCACACTTCATTGACTATCTTATCATATCGGTGTCTTTATTTTACACGATGCATAGGTTTTATACATCCTGTGGTGCATAGATAACTTAGCTGCAACTGACAAACACAAAAATACCCTTTGATAACAACGATTAAGGGCCATAAAATTAAATAGCAATCTATCATGATTGCCTGCAACTGCCATTGTTTAAATACAAATTGTGACGTCATCTCGTCCTGCTCGCCCGTTTGCGAAGCAGGCGAGATGGACAACTTGCCAGGACGCGAAAGTGGGGTTCCGAGCGGTCAAAACTTGTCCGTCTTGCCTACTTGTTGGACAAGTTCCACCAACCCCGCTTCTCACGTATGCCAGCCACGGGCTATTAACACCACTTTAAGACCTTCCTTTAAACCCGTGGCAATATTTGTCGTCAATTAATAAACTACATAGTGTCAAATATCAATCTCCTGGTCAACTGCATTTCACGGCTCTCCCCCGCTTACGTACTGGCCACACCCGCCTAACGCACTCCTCCTATCTGATGTCACGTTTTAACTCACCCATTATGTTCCCTCTGTAATGTTCACCTTTCAGTTCCACACATTATATTGTCCTGTCCACGCTTTGGTGTACCACTGTTTTCCCTCGCCTATCCTCCCTTCACCAACCTCCCATCCTTACGGAATCCCACACTTCTTTTCCTTCCTCAAACGCATACGTATCCTTCACTTAATCTAATCCCTCTTTTCTTAATTCTACCTTAACTCATTCACTCATCGCCTCCTATACTCATCTTTACCTTTTGCAATACTGCTCTAGACGTTTGGGCGTATAGCAACTAATTACTAACTCAGCTTCCTTCCCTTTTAAATGCTATACCTTCATATAGTGCTACATGACCCTAAATGTCATTATTTTTTGCTTTTAACCATCAACCATTAACCATTGTATTTTACTAGATATAGACGGCAATCAAAGTTAAAGATTTCTAAACCGATACGAATAAAAGGTTGTGAGTGAAATGTCAGTTTTTCCAAAAGCGGAAACTAGTTTTAAAACGATATCGTTCTTCTTTAAAGAGCTGGGGACCATTAGGCTAACCTTTTTGAAAAAGGAGCAGACGATTTGAAACGAAAGTTCCCGAAAGTCGGTTGCAAAGGTTGCGTTTTCGTAAGGAAAGTTTTGTTGTGTTATGTATTTCACTATTCTAATTGCATATTTGAATTGAAATCTTTTCCTTTGCACGATAAAATGCAAAGCCGAGTGATAACTATATAAGAAGACGTATTTATATAGTATGACAATGACAAAAACAATAATATTTGATTCTTTATTTTCAAAAACCGAGATCAGTTAAAGTTTCGATGAAGGTAAAAGAACGTCCGCAAGTTAACGGTTAAATTATTTAGATAAAACAGTTTCACTTCATATAGATATATCGAAGATAATCATATATTGTTATTTCCAGAAGGGTACCCTTACCTCTAAGAATTACATTAGAAATATGTATGCACAAATAAAAGTTAAAGTTTGTTAAAGCTAAGAGCACGATCTGACTCAGGCCGCCCAGAAAGTTACAAAAACGTCACCAAAACCTACCTCCATCCAAAACAAACGTCAGTTCCAGTGATTCGTGATGATTAACTGGGAAATTCGGTAAAATTATGGATGGCGGAGACGGAGACAAGGCACAAGAATCATGGGAGACTAAGGTACACATGATAAAAGGGCAGGCCATTCCGTTGAACGCGGTTTAAAAAGTTTGGTGCAGGAAAGTTTCCGTGTTCGTAATTCCAGCTCTATTTCTGTCCCGAGTCGCCACATCACAGCGACAGCAATATTTCTCGTAGATGGATGGAAGGTTTCTGTGTTGACCCTCTTCCTTTAGGGATGTTTTGATGAATATGTCTCTTCCTTTGCTGGTGTTTTGGTGAAACTTCTTCAGAATCCGTGTCTGTTAACGTTGTAAGTTGGTGATTCGTTCGGTTAAAGGAGGAGAGCGGAATTGGGACCCGGGATATTTTTCTTTAGGGTGGTTGTTTTTCGTCTTATTTGGTGTTTTATGAAAGTAAAGAAGGTGGACATTTATTATTTACGTTGAGGCTGATGTGGGATGTGTTTTTTATGGTGAGAAGTGTGAGTATTTACTTCACCTTGGATGAGCATATGTAAAAAGAAATTTGTGTTGTTGGCTTGAAGGACAAATCATTTAGTCTAAAATTCAGTGGCAGAATGAATAACACTTGTGTATTTTTGGTTGAAGGTCTCTGCTCTTTGTCATTTAAGTATTTATTAACTTTGTTTCTCAGATTTTTTAAAATACATTTTGAATCGATAGATGATTCTTGTTGTGCGTAACAATAACCTTCAGTGGAACTGTGCCCTTGAGAGCACAAATTTGTAAGATATGTGAAAGTATTTTCTCCTTTGATAAGTTTGCCTATGAATTGTGCTTGGAATTATATTACAATAGTGGATATACAAAATACTTAGGGTGATGGCATACAAGGAGAGAAAATGTATGTGTAGTTTGAATTTTCTATATTAGTTAGGGTGTCAGGTGTTGATTTTGTTTAGGTTATATATTTTCTGCTGAGGCTGTGAAATTTAAAAGCTAGAAAAGTATAATTTATCAGTTTGATGTAAAAAATAATACTGGACAGTGTTTTTTGTAAACATTAGAATTGCTTCTAGATAGTGTTTTATTGATAACACTCTTAACCCCTTCCCGACGGGTCACGCCCTAAGGTGTCATAACAAACTGCTTGATCTGTGGTGTGCAGCTGTACGCCGCGGTGGCGCACCAAAGTGCTACCAAACTCCCACACTCCTAAGTCGGTGTGTTGTCATTGATCTCCAGAGCGTAGATTTAAAAAAAAAAATTCTTCACCTGTCTTTAAGGGGTTAAAAACCTTGATAGTATGTTCGAATTTACTGAGTGACCTGTTGCTCAGTTAAGAAGTATCCCAAGACACTATTAGGTGAAAGGATTTATGAAATAAGTGCATACCAATAAGCACATCATCGCAGGAAATTAATTAAAACATAGTATGAATAATATTAGATAATACACTTGATTAGTGAGAGAAAAAGATAATATTAACTAATTTTTGTTTATGGTAAGTTGTTACAGTAATATAGCTCAACCTTATTTATAATGGTTAGTGAGTTAGAACTTTAGTGGAAAGGTTGGAATAAGTTACCCTTTATATAATTAGGATATTTTTTTATTCATATATTTTTTAATGTATAATTATTGTTGCTGTTGCTATTGGAGTTTATATCATTATCAGTATTATTATTAGTGTTATCATCATCATCATTGTCATTGTTATCATTATCGCTGTCATCGTCATTGTCATTGTCATTGTCATTGTTATTGTCATCGTCATCTTAATTGTCATTGTCATCATCATCATCATTATCATTATCATTATCATCATCACCATTGTCATCATCATCATTATCATTGTCATAATCATCATCATCATTATCATAATCATAATCATAATCATCATCATCATCATCATCATCATCATCATCATCATCATCATCATCATCACCATCACCATCATCATCATCATCATCATCATATCATCATCATATCATCATCATATCATCATCATCATCATCATCATCATCATCATCATCATAATATCATCATCATCATATCATCATCATCATCATCATCATCATCATCATCATCATCATCATATCATCAGTAGTATTGTTAATAATACCAGTATCATCATTACCCCCCCCCCAATCCCATGCCCATTGTTGCTGTGGGGGGGCTTAGGAGACTAGGACCCAATACTGTGGATCATCTCTACCTGGGACCTCAACCTGCAACTCAGTTAATTTTCCCTGTCTTCTCCAACCCTTTCTACTATTCATTTCCTAAGGTGTGAGGGTTGTGTTTAAGGAATAAAAGTCTGACTTTGTGCCAGTCATGAATGGCTTGGGGGAGCCATGGGCATGGTATTCCCGTTTAGTTGCCTAGTTCTTACCCTGAGGGATGGACTGTTTCTCTCCCTAACATACTCTAGGTTTACCATTGCCAGTAATGAAGACTTTATACCATTATTAACCTCCTACCGACAAGCCAAGCGATGAGCTGTCATAACAAACCGTTCGATCTGTGGAGTGCGGCTGTATGCCAAAGCGCTACGAGCTGGGCGTTCGGCTTGATGTAGTGAACTCCTGCACTCAAAGCCTGCTCGTTGCTATTAATCTCCAGAGCGTAGAGTTTTTTTTTAATCTTCTTAACCCCTTCATCAAATAGCCCCACTGATTCAAATTCTCTCAGTTCCCTGACTCCAAGCTCTCCTTTGACTGTGACTCTGAACGCTGTTACTCCCATCCCTTCCTCAGTGCCTACTATCACACAAGCTAAGGCATTATCAACCCTGAAAGACTTCCCTTGCAAACCCATTCCTGCCCAACCTCATCCTACCCTCAGTTCTTGTACTGGAACTGTCTCTGTCTTCCCAACAAACTGCTTTATCTATGACAGAAATTGATCAGATTGTGGAGTAGACTTACTTGTGAACTATGATTTGATATCAGTGCAATGCTACACCATTCCCCCTAGAGGTTGTCATCGGCTAGGTTTCACTCTCACTCCCTACTCTAATAATTCTTCTACATTTCCCACAGCACTTTTTCCTCATCCCACTTCTGCCCCATCCTTCTCCCAGTCAAATATTTTTGTCATTCTAAATCCAGACACCCCAATCTCCTCCACAATTCCAAATACTCTGGTACCTAACTCTCTTCCTCCTCACCCAACTCATCACGCAAGACAAGCTAAATGCTTTATCCCATCTTCTATCGTATCCTCTCCCTCAACTTTTACCTCCACCCTTGAAACATCTGTCCCCTCTTCTCCTCCCCATAAGAAAACCAATGTTTCTCAGGCTTCCCCAACCGATTGCACTGCAGAAACTCTCGAAAGCAGTCAAAACTATCATGATCTAAGATAACATGCTTACACCTAAACCATCCTTCAATCTCTCTTCTCCCATTCCTTTTATACTCAAAGTAACTGCTGAAATCCATCCTCCTCCTACTCATGTTCCCTCCTACACCTTCCTCTCATTCCCTCCCAACACATCCCAGTCCTCCCTGCTTCAGCCGCATCATCCCCCCTTCCTAACCCACTATCCCTCCCGGTTTCCCCTGGATGTGACCCTTTGTCACAGCAACCCTCTTCCCTAGGTTCTCTCCCTCCGGACATTCTCACTGAATCTGTGATCTAATTGCCCTTTATCCTTTGCTAATTTTTACTTTACCCTATGGACATCTTTGCAAAATCCCACCCATCTTCCCTACTTTCCTGAACTGCTATACAACTTCTGACTTGTGGCACATATATAGTCATCATTTAACCCACACTTCACCCATTTCACTATTACACCTTTCAATAGTCCCATATGTTTAGCACATATATTTTGCTTTGTAACCATTAACCACCATCACCGGCATTGTCATTGTCTTGGTCTTCTTATTTGTCATTGTCATCATCACTGGCATCATCATTGCCATTGCCATTGTCACTGTCACTATCACTCACAATCACTGGCACTTTCAGTGATTGTCATCATCATCTTCATCATCTTCATCTTCATCTTCATCTTCATCATCATCATCATCATCATCATCTTCATCTTCATATTCATATTCATATTCATATTCATATTCATATTCATCATCATCATCATCATCTTCATCTTCATCTTCATCATCTTCATCATCATCATCATCATCTTCATCTTCATCTTCATCTTCATCATCATCATCATCTTCATCATCATCTTCATCTTCTTCATCTTCATCTTCATCATCATCTTCATCTTCATCTTCATCATCATCTTCATCTTCATCTTCATCTTCATCATCTTCATCTTCATCATCATCATCATCTTCATCTTCATCATCATCTTCATCTTCATCATCATCATCATCTTCATCTTCATCTTCATCTTCATCATCTTCATCTTCATCATCATCATCATCATCATCATCATCATCTTCATCTTCATCTTCATCTTCATCATCTTCATCTTCATCTTCATCATCTTCATCTTCATCTTCATCTTCATCTTCATCTTCATCTTCATCATCATCATCATCATCATCATCATCATCATCATCATCTTCATCTTCATCATCTTCATCTTCATCTTCATCGTCATCGTCATCGTCATCGTCATCGTCATCGTCATCATCATCATCATCTTCATCTTCATCTTCATCTTCATCTTCATCTTCATCATCATCATCATCATCATCATCATCATCATCTTCATCTTCATCTTCATCTTCATCATCATCATCTTCATCTTCATCTTCATCTTCATCTTCATCATCAGTCATCATCAATATTATAATTCTACTGCTAATATTACTATTGCTATTACTATTGTTATGATTATAATAACATCATGAGAACATTATCATTACTATTATTATTATGATAAAGAGGAAGAGGAGAATTATTGTCATCAACATTAATGTTTTTGTTCTTATTTTTATTCTTATTCTAGTCATCACCTCTGTCACCTTCACCATCAAAACATGAATGTATGAAGAGCTACAGGTTAAAGAGGGACGTGGTAATGATTTTTAATCTATGGTATGAATGAGGCTAAGTAAATTCAAAACATGAGAGATGTGATTAAAGCATTTCAGTTGACCTTCATGAAAATTACTTTCAATTGAAACACGTCGGTTACATGTCATACGTTGCAAAATTAGTTCCCTTTTTTTTTTCTCTCTTTCTTTCTTTCTTTCTTTCTTTCTTTCTTTCTGTCTTCTGTCTCTTTCTTTCTTTCTTTCTTTCTTTCTTTCTTTCTTTCCCCCTTTACATTTTTGGCATTATGAACTCTGCTCATCCATTGTAGGATATGATATGTTGGGTAAGGTAAAGGAAACCTGCAAGATATAAATATAAGATTTATTAGTGACTCATATGTAGGGAAAAAGACGCAGGAGAACGTGCCACCAGTTTCTGATTACTCATGCCAGATGATACCATGATTGTGTTGAATAGATTTCTGTGTAAAGATGTGGCAAAGTCACAGTTGTGGTCAATGGGTCTGGAGAGGTTGATGGTGATGGTTTATGATGGTGGTAGTGATGATGATGATGATGCTGATAATAATGATGGTGATGATGATAATAATGATGATGATGATAATGATGATGACAATGAAGATGGTGATGAATGTTTAGCATTAGCTATTTAATGTTGACTTGAGAGATTAATGGTGAGGGATCCTGATGATATGATGATGATGATTAGGTTTTACCATTAGCTAGATATTTATTGTTAAGTTGTATTGTCAGTCATTACATTAGATAACTATGTTTTATACAGTTCTTTTTTTTGAGAGAAGTCTTCCCTATAAAACTTACATATTAGAGCAGAGTACTGGAGAGCTGACATATTTATATAGCACTGATAACATATTACCTCTTATCAGTAAGGTCTTCCTACTGAATGAAATATGTTTACAGGTGCTTTTTGGAAGTTTCTGAAATCTGCTACCCAAATACTGCCATTTTTCATTTGAATTTGATTAGCCTTCATTTTGTATCATTAGGTAGGAATGATTAATTATCTTTGTTAATAGTTAACAAGTTCATGAAAGAAAGAAAAAAAAAACACTTGATAAGATAACCAGAAAAATCCAGTGGTATCATAAAATTTGATGAAAAATAAGCAGTAAATATATATATATTTATATATATATATATATATATATATATATATATATATATATAAATATGATTATATTAGACCAGTATTTTATTCTATAATGCTGTGAGTTAATGTCCATAGCAGTGGATCCCAACCATATTACACATGTCACCCTTTTTCTCAACCCTGTGACACATCTATGACTCCATGACATCAGCTGTTTCATTTCTAAATTTTGTAACTACATATATATAGGCTAAGAGTAATAACACAAGTCTATTCAACAATTTATTTACTTACAGTA
>NC_061821.1:5890098-5892598 GCF_019202785.1 Penaeus chinensis
AAAACAGGCTGAGGAAAATATGAATCAGCTTCGAATGAATGTACAAAATCTAGTCAAATTGCATAGCGCAGAAAATCCAGAGTTCAGCCAAAAAGTCATAAATTGCTTAGGGTTAATAACTACAAAATTACCAGCAAAATCTGTGAAGGAGTATGTCAAATTTGAATATGAGGTTAAGATTGAGGAACTTCACATCATACAGGAAGACTACAGGAAGTGCTTGTCAAATCTACAAGATGTGTTGCATCATGCAGATACACTGCATAAAGAAAAACTAGACAGCCACTTAGAAAATGCTTTCCTAAAAAGTGAAATCCAGAAGTTGAAAATGTCCCCAGAAATGAAGGAGAAGGAAGAGATATTGCCTGAATGTGGCAACTCAGAAACTGCAGATTTAATGCTGAAGCAAGAAAATGAGCGGCTGAAGATAGCACTGAACCAGCAACAAGTACGCTGTAGATTGGAGAAACTTCAATATCGGTCACCTAGGCTTCAGTCACAGGTAAAGTTCATCTTTTGTACAGCATGATAATTATGAACTGTTGATGGCCAGTGGCTGTATAATGTTTGTTATGAACAAGTGCTTAGTAAGTTTATTTTTATTTAATTGCAGGAAGAACAAGGTTCAGCAAGAAAAGAGAGAAAACTCTTTAAAACACATTTTGGTAATCATTTCAAGCAGATTCTGCAGGACTGGGAGGACAAGGCTAAATGTGACCCATCCTTGGCTAATTTCATCTCTACAGAATCATACAGAGTAAGTGTGCATGCTGCGTTATTTATTTATTTTCCTCCATGTTGTAGGAGGTATATAGGGAAATTATAACTTTCAGTTTAGATAAAAGTATGAATAAAGAATTTGAAATAAAGGTTGGGAGGTGAATGGAGGAAGATATTAATCGGTTATACTGAATGGAGAAAAAAATAAGTATGGTTATACAGTCACTACTATTTAGCTATTATGTGAATAAAGACTTGTATATTTTCATTGAATGTATTATATATCTGCTTTTTGGATGCACTCTGAGCATTTTTTATTGCAGTACCAAACATTAATACTATGATGCACTTCTGTTACAGGTTCACAATATTTTAAAGGGTTTAGATGAAGTTGGGGATGACTCTCCAACCAGCCATGTGTACATGGAAACTGCCATTCAGTTCATAAGAGATGCAGTAGTCAAGGTAAATAAATATTATGCTCACAATGGTTTCTTCTTGTCACTGTCCAGCAGACAAGGAATGTTTAAGTTGCAATATATGATATGCTTGGTAAGTATAATATCGTTTTTGAGAAACCTTAATTTTTTTTTTCCCGTCTTTGTACCAATATATATATATATATATCTATGCCTCACTTAATTTTTATGGTCAGCTTTACAGATCAGATGAGGAACTGTGATTTTTTTTTTTTTTTTTTTTTCAGTTTTTCTTATCATTACTACTCATGAAGGAAATCTCCCATTTTTGTAGAAAAATAATTTGTTTCAGCAAGCATTTCTTTATTTCTATATTTGTAGTGTAGATTTCGTACATTTGTTTTGAAAGGGTTTTTAATAATTTCTTCATTTTGTGTGGAAGGCAGTGGGTGGTAAATTTAAATTAAAAGAATTTATAGTTTGCCAGATTTAACACACACACATACGCACACACACAAAAAAAAGTAGAGATGTGCAATGGAAAGCTATTGCATGTGTGTGTGTGTGGATCTTTCTAGTAGTAAGAGGAGTGAGTGAGTGAGTGCGTGAGTGCGTGAGTGCGTGAGTGAGTGAGTGAGTGAGTGAGTGAGTGAGTGAGTGAGTGAGTGAGTGAGTGAGTATGGGAGAGAATGAGTGAGTTGGTGAGTATGTGTGGTGTGTTGGGTGGGGGAGAGAGGTACAGATGCATTTGCATGCATGTTTGTACTTGTGTGTGTGAGGATAAGTGAATGTTTTTGTGTGCATGTGTGTACCTATGTATATATTTCTAGACAGTATTTATAAGTATTATCATTTACTCATATCCATATACTTCAGAGTTCTTTCTTGCCAAGGAGTGAGAAGGGTAATGAAACTTCATATTTTATTCACATCCTTTAGTATTAAATGTCCTTGCTGTAGGGTTGTCTAGCAATTTGTTTGCATTTTCAAAACTATTTTCTTCAGTAATATGTTACTGTATTTGCCTATGGTTGTGATTAATTTCAAACAAATGAAAATATGAAATCAGTATTGTTGAATTTATTGTGCCAATATTCCTTAGCAGGTTAGATTATTTAGTAATATTAATATGCAATACATTCAACTTACTTGCACACTAAGTGAACATGACACAAGCTACTTTGTGCGTTTTTACATTATATCAATCCATATACTAATCTATAATGCACAAGTAGTTATATACAAATATAGAATGGGTCTGGGAGTGTAAGTGTGAGTGTGAGTGTGAGTATCTGCATGTGTGCTGCGTGTTTGTGCATGTGTCTGTGAACATTTAAGAAAATAATTGTGCATTCTTAAAC
>NC_061821.1:5902598-5912598 GCF_019202785.1 Penaeus chinensis
GTGCTCTCGAATCTAGATTAATAGATATGCACACATATGCACAAGCACACTCTTGACCCCGCTTACTCTCTCTCTCTCTCTCTCTCTCTCTCTCTCTCTCTCTCTCTCTTCTTTCTTTCTTTCTTTCTTTCTTTCTTTCTTTCTCTCCCCTCTTTCTCTCTCCCTCTTTCCCTCCCCCCTCCCCCCCTCCCCCCTCCCCCCTCCCCCTCCCCCTCTCCCTTCCCCTTCCCCTTCCCCTTCCTCTTCCTTCCTTCGCTCCTTCCTTCGCTCCTTCCTTCCTTCTTGCCTTCCTTCCTTCTTGCCTTCCTTCCTTCTTGCCTTCCTTCCTTCTTGCCTTCCTTCCTTCTTGCCTTCCTTCTTCCCTTCTCTGTCAGTCTGTCAGGCTGACATAACGCAACCAACTGATTTACGAACCCCAATTACGCCATATTCATCTTTCTCTAACGAACCCCTTACGAAAAAAAAAAAAAAATAGAAAGAAACAAAAAATGTAATGAAGAAAAAAAAAGGAGGATTAGAAAGTCTTTTTTTCTCTTTCTTTTCAGTACTCTTTTCCTTTTTCTCTAGTCTCTCTCTCCCACCTTTTTTTTTATAATCATTATCGCGACCTGGCTCAGACAATGGCGAGGGAGAAGTGACTCTGTCGAGAGAGTTGGAGTTATGGGGAAGTGGAGGAGGGGAAAGGGGGGGGGGGGTGAAGGGGATGAGGCCGATAAGGACCATTAGGGGAAGGGGAGGGGGAGTATGGGGATAGGGAAGGAGGGAAGGGTGGGTGGTATGGTAGGAAGGAGGAAGCTAAGACTAGGCAGAGAGAGAGAGAGAGAGAGAGAGAGAGAGAGAGAGAGAGAGAGAGAGAGAGAGAGAGAGAGAGAGAGAGAGAGAGGGAGAGGGAGAGGGAGAGGGAGAGAGAGGGAGAGGGAGAGAGAGGGGGGGGGGAGCAAGCGAGAGAGAGAGAGAGAGAGAGAGAGAGAGAGAGAGAGAGAGAGAGAGAGAGAGAGAGAGAGAGAGAGAGAGAGAGAGAGAGAGAGAGATAGAGAGAGAGAGAGAAGACGAAAGAGGTAGAGGAGAGAGTCCTAAAAAAAAAAAAAAGAAAAAAAAAGACCGCAACGTTTCGCCAAATCCATTTTCCTGTATGTTAATGCGCCTGTCTCTGCACATACTGTATATACACCATGTACTAGAGCCAAACTGCGTCCGGAAGCTGGTTTGAAAGCGAGAGAGTGAAAAAAAAAGAAGAGGGGGGAATATATAGGAAGAGGGAGAGGGGAAAGAATAGAAATAAATAACGGAATGGAGTCTTGATGCTTAGCTAGGAACGGCAAGGGAAGGAAGAAGAGGGAAAATGGAGAGGATAGGGAAGAAAGAGGAAAGAGAGGGAGGAAAGGGAGTAAGAAAATGAAGATACGGGAAGAGAGAAAAGGAAAGGAGGAAGGAAAAAAAAAAGGAGAATACGAAAAGCAAGGAAATTAAAGAAAGGAAGGGAAGAGAAGGATAGATAGAAGAAGGGAAAGAAAAGAAGGAAGAAAACGAAGGCAGGGCAAAGAAGAAGATTGAATATGGGCGGAGGACACCACAGAAGGAAATTAAATAAAGGAAAGCAAGAGGAACAAAAGACAAACACAGAAAATCGGGTGAAGGATAAACAGAGAAGGGGGAATAAGAGAGAGGGAAGAGGGGAGAGACCAAATGAAACTTGAAAGAAACTAAGGAAAGAGAGAGGAAAGACGAAAAATGACGTAAGAGAAATCAGAAGGAAGAAGAGAGAGAAAGAGAGGCCAAACAAAACCATTTTAATAAAGGAGGAGATGGAGGAGAGGATCGCGAGGGGCAAGAGAGAAGTGGATAAGAAGAAGAAAAAGAAAAACTAGAATAACTTGAGTTGTGAGTGAGGGAGAGAGAAGAGACTGGAGCAAGTGCGAAGGTGTGAGTAGCGGGAATCGATGATGATTTGGAATAGAAGAAGGGGGTGAGAGTGAGGTTAAGGGTGGGAGTGAGAGATTAAGAGTGTGAGGGTGAGGGTGAAGATGAGAGTGAGAGTGAGAGTGACAGGGAGAAAAAGAAAAAAAAGGAAAGGGAGAAGGGAGAGAAGAAGGGGGAGAAACAATAATAAAGGAAAAAGACCATACCATCAAACACACACACACACACACACACACACACACACACACACACACACACACACACACACACACACACACACACACACACACACACACACACACACACACACACACGCACACACACACGCACACACACAGAGGAAAAGAGAGATACTATCAACAAAATAAAGAATACGAAGAAAGAGACCGAAGACACTGAGAGAAACGAAAGACAAGAGAAAGCGCGGCCCACCTGCATTAGGGGAAACACGGAGACGCACCGGCCAGGAGTGACGTCAGGGCCGCCGTCAGGGTTATTTCGCGGAGCATGGCGGCGGCGGAGGCGGCGGCGGCGGAGGGGCATGGCGCGCCTTCCGGGGGTGGGGGTGGGAGTGTTGGTGGGGTGGGGGGGGTTGTGGGGGTCTTTTGTGATTTGGTTGTTGGTTTTGTGTTTGTTTGTTTAGTTGTTTTTTGTTTGGTTGTGCGGTTCTTTGGTTGTGTATTTGTCTGTGTGTTTGTCGTTCGTCCCTTTTTTTTTTTTTGGTTTGAAGTTAGAAGTGTAGGTTGATGGGTACGATTATTATTTTTAATAGTCCTTTTTTTTTTTTTTTTAATTGTGTATATGATTTGGTTCTGTTTGTAGGATTTAAAGGATTTTCTTTATTTGTATTTAGTGTTGTCGTAGGCCCTAGTAGCTCATTCTTGAGACTTCCCGATTCTTTTATGCGTTTTACGTTATTCCGTTGTTGTTTTCTGTTTTTATAGTTGTTGTTTCTGTTTTTTATGGGTGATGTTGCGTTTGTGAAATATGTGTGCCGACTGAATGAATTGATAAGGGAGGTCCAGACAGGGTGATCCTCGCACCCAACCCGCTCCGACTCTCCGACGCCTCCTGCCCTCCCTCTATCCCTCCGCCACCCTCCTCTCCTCTCCATCTCTCCATCGCCGTCCTCTCCCTTCGTCTCTCCACCGTTCTCCTCTCCCTCCGTCTCTCCACCGTTCTCCTCTCCCTTCGTCTCTCCACCGTTCTCCTCTCCCTCCATCCCTCCACCGTTCTTCTCTCCCTTCGTCTCTCCACCGTTCTCCTCTCCCTCCTCCCCTCCACCCCTCCACCGTTCTCCTCTCCCTCCTCCCCTCCTCCCCTCCTCCCCTCCTCCCCTCCTCCCCTCCACCCAAACCAACCATTCTCGCCTTCTCCCAGACGACCACCCAGACCCCTAAGAAATAAAAAAAAAAGTAAATAAGATTAAAAAAAGCAAGTCGACCTTTCTTCACGACTTTGACCTTTGACCTTTAGACTTGACCTATTCGACCTCACCTTCGCGGATGGTTGACCTTGATGTACTGATGGAGGAGCAGCAGCGTGGAGGTCCCCAGGGCCGTGAGCGCCGTCAGGAGGATCACGGCGGAGTGGCCCAGGTAGCATGCCGTGTATCCCTCCTCCCCGACGGCCGAGCCTGGGTGGAGGGGGGGGGGGGAGAGAACGAGGAAGGGGTGATTAGTACGTTGGAGGTGGGGGGGGGGGGAGTTGGAGTGGGGAGGAAGAGAGGGGGGGGAGGAGAGAGGAGGGTCATGGACGAATATTGGTGGGGGGAGGGAGAGGAAAGACGGGGGAGTTGGGGTGGTGGGTCGTGGGCGAGGTTTGGGAAGGGAAGGGAGGAGGGGAGGGGGTGAAGAGAGGAGGGTCTTGGACGAAACATGGGGAAGAGGAAAGGAGGGAGAGAAGGAGGGGAAGATACCCGCACGAAATTAGGGAGGAGAATGAAGAGGAGGAAGAGGAAAGAGTTGAGATTGGGATGCTAGATCGCGGTCGAAGCTGGGGAGGAGGGAAGGAGGGAGATAGAATGAGAGGGGGAGATTAATGTTTTTAGTCGAGGAAGGAGGAGGAAGGAAGGAAGCAGGGAGATAATTTTTTTATACTGATCATTGATGTTATTTTTAGTGTAGCTGTTATTTTGATTACTATTACTACTACTAGTACTATTATTATCGTTATTATTATTATTACTGTTGTTGTTGTTGCTGCTGCTGCTGCTGCTGCTGCTTCTGTAGTTGTTTTATTGTTGTTTGTTCATTCATTGTTTACCGTGGATCTCTTTGAGGGGATAGAGAGAAGAGGGGAAATAGAGAGGAGATAAAAGCAACATATTTTTTTTTTTTCTCTTTGCTGTGTTGTCTTGGGGAGAGGATAGAGAGCGATTACACGAGAAGACCATCATTGGGGATTAGAGGTATTAGCGGGGGTGAGGGGGGCGAAGGAGAGGGTGAAAGAAGACGTGATGAAAGGGGAAATGGCGTGGGTGATAAAGATGGAGCTAGGGGAAAGAGAGAAAAGTCGGGGATTATGACAGGATGAGGAATAGGATGAGGATTCATGAAAAGGAGTTTTTTTTTTCTTTTTTTTCTTTTCTGATTCATATTCGGGTTTTGGGAGATGGCATGGGGGAGAAATGAGGGGAGAGAGGAAAGTTTGATGACGGGGAGGAGGAGGAAACGGAAAGAAACGGAAGCGCTATTATTGGCTAATGAATCGGGCGAGAGGAGGAAGGGAAATGGTTATTACGTCATAACGTAAGTTAGTTTTATTATTATTTTTTAAAAATTATCTATTTATTTGATTTATTTATATCTATTTATTTTATTTTTTTTATTTGTGTATGTACCTATTTATTAAGTGATTTATGAATTCATCGCGGCGAAGATGCATTTAGATTGATCGATGATGATTGGTAAAATTGTCCAAATATTGTCGTTGTGTTTCAAAACTGTCAAACTGTCAGTCATGTCATCGCTAACAAGTCAAGTGTATCATCGCTTCAACGATACAAAGGGGGAAAAAAGTGTATTTCATGTTTATTTAACTTTCCTAAGAGTAAGACTTGCCTGCCTTACTACTCAGTTAAGTGGTATTTTAAAGAGCTCGTCTGGAGTTAAGCGAGCGGCCAGTTTTGTTGAGCAATCATCAACACAGCGCAACACAACGCAACAAGACCGAACATAAACATAGACAAAAACAAAAACATAAACATAAACATAAACATAGACATAGACATAGACATGGACATGGACATGGACATGGACATGGACATGGACATGGACATGGACATGGACATGGACATGGACATGGACATGGACATGGACATGGACATGGACATGGACATAAACATAGACTGGCCCACGTGCTCACCTCCCCTCGCCGAGATGACGTGGATGGGAAAGGCCACGACGAAGGAGGCGACGAGACCGCTGAGGGCCTGCGACAGGAGGAGCACGCCCTTCACCGATCGGATGGCGGACGGCCTCGCGAACACGGCCACCTGGTGTTTGTGGGCGTGGTGGTGTGGGCGTGGGGAGGGATTGTGGGATTGTGGTGGTTGGGGAGGAAGTGGGGAGAAGAATGTAGCATTAATATCCATGAGAGTTATCCATGTTGGATTATATGTGCATATCATTCGCTTTTTTGTTTTTGTTTTTTGAGACAGTCTCTCTCTCTCTCTCTCTCTCTCTCTCTCTCTCTCTCTCTCTCTCTCTCTCTCTCTCTCTCTCTGTGTTTCCCTTCTCCCTTCTGCCACTTTCACTCCCCGTTCTCCCTCCTCCCCCCATTCTTCGTCCTCCCTCATCCCTCCTATTCTCCTATCCTCCTTACTCTTCCCTCATCCCTTCCTCCTTTTCCCACATTCTCCCCTTCTCTCTCATCCCTCTCCTTTCTTCCCTCTTCTTCCCCCTTCCTCGTCTTCCATCGGCGCCAGCATGTATATGGTTGAGCCCGTGCCAGGGCGTATCGGCCGAAAGTAATGCGGATAAAAAAAAAAAAAAAAAAAAAAAAAACACAAACAAAAAAACAACAACGACCAATCATGTCGGGAAGGGAATGGTGGTGGCTGTTGTAGCGGGGTGGCCGTTGCGTGGTGTGATTGTTTGGTTGTCTCTGGGCTGTTGGGTTGTTTTGGTTGTGGTGGTGGTAGTTTTGGGTTGCTTTTGTTTACCTCCTCTGTTTTCTCTTCTCTCACTTTCTCTCCTATTTTCTCTTTCACCTTCCCTCCTTGTTCCTCTTGCTGCTCGTCGGTTTTTGTTTGGTGTGGATTGTTTATTTTGTCATCTTATTCTGTTTTCTCGCTCGTGATCTCTCTCCCACGGTCCCTGCAGCTAGCTGTCCGTCCCTCTTCTCCCTCCCTACCTTTTTTTTCCCCTTTCCTTACTGCCTTTCTTTCTTCCTTCTTCTTTCCTCCTTTTCTTTCTCTCTCTCTCCTCTCCCCTCTCCCCTCTCCCCTCTCCCCTCTCCCCTCTCCCCTCTCCCCTCCCCCTCCCCCTTCTTTCCTTCTTTTCTTTCTCTCTCTCTCCCCTCTCCCCACTCCCCTCTCCCCTCTCCCCTCTCCCCTCTCCCCTCTCCCCTCCCTCCCTCTTTCTCTCCCTCTCCCCCTTCCCCCTTCCCCCTCTCTCCCTCTCTCCCTCTCTCCCTCTCTCCCTCTCTCCCTCTCTCCCTCTCTCCCTCTCTCCCTCTCTCCCTCTCTCTCTCTCCCTCTCTCTCTCTCTCTCTCTCTCTCTCTCTCTCTCTCTCTCTCTCTCTCTCTCTCTCTCTCTCTCTCTCTCTCTCTCTCTGTGACTTACCTGCACGACGTTAGTGAAGAAGCAGACGGTGGCGAGGGCGACGCTGACCACGAGGAACAGTTTCTGGTTGACGGAGGGCTCGGAGCCGACGGAGGCCGAGGCGGAGGTGGAGGTGGTGATGGGGTAGACGGAGGAGGAGGAGGAGGTGGAGGAGGAAGAGGAGGCTACCGCTGCTGCCGCCGCCGCTGCCGCCGCCGCCGCTGCCGTGGCGGGAGGGGCGGTGAGCCAGGGGACGGTGGAGTGGCCAGCCTCGTCTGTCATAGTGGACGCGAGGAGGAGGAGGAGGAGGAGGAGAAGGGGAGAGTTAGGATGGGGGCTGTGTTGTTATTGCTTTTGTCAGTCCCTGGAGGATCCTCAGCGCAAAGGAGAGGCGGGAGGAAGAGGGAGCGAAGATGAAGAAGGGAGAGGAAGAAGCAAGGAGGAAGCAAGGAGGAAAGCGCTAATACTCGGGAGGGTCCTCAGGGCTCAGGGCTCGATGGACGTGTCCGAGGGAGAGGGCATGGCTCCAGCGGCGGCCCCGAGCGTTCGCCTCTATCCGCCGGGAAGGGCGACCGGAGAGCACCGCGTCGTTCCTCTTCTGCCGTCAGGGTCGGGCTCTGGAAACCGCTAAGCTCGATCGTTTATTTTCTGCGTCCGTTCGTTGGTTCGCCCCTTTAGCGACGCTGCTGCTGACGGCTGGAAGGAAAAGAGAGGAGAAACATGTTCAGAACACGTTTCGCGTGGGTTCGAGTCGCTTAAAAGGAGAGTATAATCGCCTTGGAATTCGTCTAACATTTCTTCGAGAGCGATTATCACTAATATTGCAAATATTTTTAATCAAGCTATAAACACGAACGTCTGCGATTTTTTTTTTTTTTTCTTTTTTTCGTTAACTGCATTTTTGTCCCTCTTTTGTTTCCTGTTTGGGATGCCTTTTAATGTTTCTGAGAATTAATTGATTGATTTCCTTTTCGCTGCTTTGAACACGCCACGCCGCTAGAACACTTTTTCCATCGCCATTGTCACCATTCCCTTCATCACCATTATCACTCGCATTTCACCGCAGTCATTACACTCGGGCTTTATATCCGTACAAGCGGCGGTGATATTACGAGTTGGACGTCGGGTTAATTTGCATGCTATTGCTTGTTTTGTTTTTTTAAAGCTTGCGAGCGGGGAGGGGGGAAAGGGTGGGGGGAAGAAGCGGGGAAGGGGGAAGGAGGGGGAAGGAAGCGGGGAGGGGGATATGAAAGTGAGGAAGGGGGGGGGGGGTGGAGAGGGGGAGGGAAAGGAAGGAGATGCTGTCTGATGACTGGCTGGCTAGCTGCCTGGCGGAGAGGGGAACCGGTCGTCATGGTAACCGCTTGGGTCATGCTGCCTCGTGACCTTTTATCAGCTGCTGCACGTATGTTGTTGTCGGCCGTTGTTATTCTCTTTCTCTTTCCTCCTGCTCCGCTTCCCTGTTGCTCGCGCCCGCCGCTTGCAAGGGAGGATGATTGGCAAGGATTTCGTTTCACTGGCTCTCGCGCTGGCTTCAGCTGGCTTTGGCGAAGATAACGGGGACGCACAGGCATGCACACTTATAGACACATGCATACGGCAATAGACGTACACACACACACGCACACGCACACGCTAACGCACACGCACACGCACACGCACACGCACACGCACACGCACACGCACACGCACACGCACAAACAAACAAACAAACAAACAAACACATACAAAATAACAAAGCAAGCCCACGCGTACAAAGACACCCACAAACACATTTTAATGATGGACGTGAAAGTGAAATTTCCGGTTGATGAAACAAAAATATCTTCTTTCCGATGCAAATGCAATTTTCGCTTATATTACGGACAGAACAGTAATAGTTATTTTATCATGGAAAAAAAATCCATAATATTAATGGTCTTAATCGTTATGTTATTAGTTTTTTTTTTTTTAATTTCTTTATATTTTCACGTTATGATATTGTTTTTCACGTGATGTTGTTATTAAACAAGAAATTGTTAATTGGAGGATTAATTGTTTTTGCGTAATTACGGCGTGACTTTGTTTTTCTACTTTGTCCTAAGTCCCCGTTTTATTGTGTCCATCTCTCTTCCTCTTTCTTGTGGAGGAGAAGGGGAGAGGAAGAGGTGTAGAAGGAAGGGTGGGGATAAGGCAAAAATGGAAGAGGAGGAGGAAGAAGATGCAGTAATGAAGGGGGAAAGGAAGAGAGGAAGATGAAGAAAGAATGAAAGAGAGAAAGGGAAAAAAAGGAAAACGGAGGAAATTAAAAGAATTTGAAAAGAGGAAGAACTAAGAGAAAATGGGAAATAAAGATAAGGAAAAGGGAGGGAAGTCGAGGAAGAGGAGGAGCGTAAGCCTTTGTGGCAGCCACGCCCACTTCCCCGCCTCCTTCCCGCCCGGCCTCGCCATGTCTCAGGTGTCTCCTCGGCCAGGATAAGAGGTCCCTCCGCCCTCCTCTTCCTCCTCTTTCTCCTCTTTACGCTTCCTCTTCTTTGTTATCTTTTCCCTTCGAACCATTTGTTTTTTTCTTCTCTCTCTCTCTGTCTCTTCCTTTCCCTCTGCCCTCCTCATCCTCTTCTCTCTTGTCTTTACGCATTGCTTTGTTCTTTTCATCTAACCCTTTGTCTTTCTCTTTCTGTATCTTCTCCCCCCCCCCCCCCCCCGCCCTCCTCTTCCTCTTCTGTCTCCTCTTTACGCTTTGCTTTGTTCTCTTCTTCCTCGTACCATTTGTTTTTCTTTTTCTTTCTGTCTCTTCCCGTCCCTCCGCCCTCCTCTTCCTCCCCTTTACACTTCCCCTTTCTTTTCTTTTCCCTTCGAATCTTTTTCTTTCCACGATACGACCGAACACACTCACACATGGGCACGCGCGCACACGCAAGGTTTATATGTCTGTACTTATATAGACCATGCGCACACGAGCGTAAGGAGGGAAGATGGAAAACCGAATGTGTGTCTGTCTGTCTGTCTGTCTGTCTGTCTGTCTGTCTGTCTGTCTGTCTGTCTCTCTGTCTCTCTGTCTCTCTGTCTCTCTGTCTCTCTGTCTCTCTGTCTCTCTGTCTCTCTCTCTCTCTCTCTCTCTCTCTCTCTCTCTCTCTCTCTCTCTCTCTCTCTCTCTTTCTCTTTCTCTTTCTGTCTATCCCTCTCTACCTCTCAAGCGGCCATTGTTACCTAAAGAGTCAATTAAACAAGATTTTAGTCTTAACGGGGTTTCTCTGTTGCAACGCGATTCAGAATGAGAGACTCATTTGCACTGCAATAAGGAGGAACCCGGAAGATGTTGCTCTTTTCTTCTC
>NC_061821.1:5917598-5920422 GCF_019202785.1 Penaeus chinensis
TAGGTAAATCATAGTTTTATAGCGGCGAGGCGTTGCAGAATATTGCAGAAAGGCGAGTGACCGCAAGGCCTCAGGTGCGGGATTTAGCGGAATAATGACGGACGTAATGGCTGCCTTGCTTCACCCCCCTTCCCCTCTTCCCCCCCACTCGACCCCAACCAGGCCTCCCCCCTCCCTCTCTCTCTCTCTCTCTCTCTCTCTCTCTCTCTCTCTCTCTCTCTCTCTCTCTCTCTCTCTCTCTCTCTCCTCTCTCTCTCTCTCTCTCTCTCTCTCTCCCCCCCCCCCCCCCCCTCTCTCCTTTCCCCTCTTTCATTTTCAGCTTTTGCCTTGTCACGTTCTTCTTGTTCGTCTTTATGCTTTTTGTTTAGCTTTCTCGAGCACATTTTCGCCTTTCTTTGTCTTCTCGTATCCCCTTTCGTTTCTTTATTTTTCCCTTCCCTTCTTTTACGGTTCTTTTACTCCCACTCGTCAAAGATTCTTGTCGTTCCCTCCTTCGCTCTCTCGTATTTTTTCTCTTCCATCTTCGTTCAACTTCGAAAGTGTGAGAGTGTTGACGTCCTTCAAGTTGTAGTTGCAAGATGCAGGAATTTGCACTTGCTCATTATCCTGGCGCCTCTTTCGTCGTCGTCGTTGTCGTCTCTCTCTCTCTCTCTCTCTCTCTCTCTCTCTCTCTCTCTCTCTCTCTCTCTCTCTCTCTCTCTCTCTCTCTCTCTCTCTCTCTCTCTCTCTCTCTCTCTCAGGAGATGTCTGCTTCTCCCGTCCATGTCTTCGGGAAATCTTCCTTTTTATTTTCTCCCCTCTCCTACTCTTCCCCTCCCCCTTCCCCCTGCTCCACACTCCCTTTCCCTGCTCCCCTCTTCAGCATCCCCATACAGCTTTTATCCCTACCCCCATCCCTCCTATGCGCCCTTCCCCTCTCTATTCCCTCCCCTCCCATCTCTGTTCCCCCACTCTCCTCTTTGCCTCTCGCTCCTCCTCCTCTCTTCCTCTCACCCCTCCCCGTCTCTCCTCCTCCTTCCCTCGTCTTCTTTTTCGTCCCCTCCACTCTTCCCTCCCCTCAGCCCTTTTCGCTTCGCCCCCCATCCCCCTCGCTTCCCTCCCCTCATTTCCCCCCCTCGCTCCCCTCTCCCCTCGCTCCCCTCTCCCTTCGCTCCCCTCTCCCCTTCCCCCGTCTCGTCTGCCTTCCCTTCCGCCTTCGCTGTAATGTCTCCCGAGGCAGACGTCCGCAGGGCTGGAGGCGAGGGTTGTCCCAGGCGCGGTTTGTGTATGATGCGATGCGCGTGTGTTTATGCGTGTGCGTGTGTGCGTATTCGTGTGTGTATTTGTGTATAGTTGGATGTATGTTATGTATGTTATTTTCTATGCTTGTTTTTTTTGTGGTTATTGGTCGTTTTGTTTGTTTGAATTTGGCCTTGTGTTGTTATGGTGTGCATGCGTGTACGTGTGTATGTATGTATGTATGTATGCATTTGTATGTTTCTGTCTGTCTGTGTCTTTGTGCGTGCATGTGTGAATGCCCCCACCCCCGCCCTCTCTCCCTCTATCACTCTCTCTCTCTCTCTCTCTCTCTCTCTCTCTCTCTCTCTCTCTCTCTCTCTCTCTCTCTCTCTCTCTCTCTCTCTCTCTCTCTCTCTCTCTCTCTCTCTCTCCCCCCTCTCTCCCCCTCTCTCCCCCTCTCTCTTCCTCTCTCTTCCTCTCTCTCGGCGTCTCACGTACCCAGCTTTATGCAGGAAGCGGGAGATGTAAAGCGGCGGTCCCAGGGGGGGAGGGGGAAGTCATGGAGGGGGGTGGGGGTAGTCATGGAGATCGGCAGGGCGACATGCTCGCTACTTTACGACCTGCGCCCACCGATGCGGCAACGACCACGACGAGTAGGTGACGAATAAAGAAGAAAAAATCACCGAAGAAAAGAGACAGAAAGAAGAGGAGAAAATGAAAAGGCCAAAGTGGATTTCTTTTCTCTCTCCCTTTCTCTACTTTCTCTGCGAGGCGGCACATCGAGTGAAAATGGTCGTTTTTTATAACAATTCGGATTTTTTTTTCTCCATTTTTTGTAGGAATTTATTTTGGCTTTTATTCGGATTTGGTGTTTATTTTTGTTTGGCGATTTGCGATCCTGATTAATAATAAAAGAACTCTGGCATTTGGCGAGATTTTAAGTCTAGTTCAGTATTGTTATTGTTGTTATTTCTTGTTAGCGTTGGTCTGTTAGTTTTACCTTCCTTTCCCCCCCCCCCCCCCTTCTTCCTCGTGAGAAAAATCAAACCTCAACGACGAACCGCCACCGATTTGCAAGGGGCAGGGGTAACGTCCCCCCTCTCCCTCCCTCCCTCTCTCTCTCTCTCTCTCTCTCTCTCTCTCTCTCTCTCTCTCTCTCTCTCTCTCTCTCTCTCTCTCTCTCTCTCTCTCTCTCTCTCTCTCTCTCCCCCCCCCCCCCCCCCCCAGCGCAACGGCACATCGCTATCGCCCCGCCGCCGGGAACGAGGCGCGACCGGAAGTGCCAGGAGCAAGCATTGCATTCCCCCCACCCCCACCCCTCACCTCACCCCCACCTCGGAGCAAGCGTCACTCCCCCCCCCCTTACTTATCCCTCTCCCTCCCTCTCCTCTTCTACCTCCCGCTTTCGTTCGTACCGGAAGAAGAATTGGAGAGGGAGGAGGAGAGGCCAGTGGTGTAAAGAGACAGAGAGCCAGAGAGACAGAGAGAGCAGAGAGAAAGAGAAAGAGAAAGAGAAAGAGAAAAGAAAAGAGAAAGAGAAAGAGAAAGAGAAAGCGAATGATAAAGAGAAAGAGAAAGAGAAAGAGAAAGAGAAAGAGAAAGAGAA
>NC_061821.1:5928022-5933022 GCF_019202785.1 Penaeus chinensis
GTGGTCATTTTTTATATATTTTTTGTGGAATGTCTCTGCACATATATGGCTCTGCTAGTGCTTAGCCACAAAGGAGTCAATTAGTAGACCTTGTGGTCCTACCTAATTTGAATTGGCAGGAAAAATGTATTTTTTACTAATGCTATGAATATCAATGGTGTTATTTGTATTATAAACATTGTAATTACTATAATGTTATAAATATTAGTGCCAGCAAAAGAAGATAATGTAAAATGTTTTTGTAAATCAAAGAAAAGGGTAAATGGGTGAGACAGACAGTACTCGTAATTGGCTCATTGGTGACTTAGTACAAGTGTAGCCATCTATGTGTAAAAACAATTAAACAAGTAAACTCACAGTGGGCATAGCATACAAGTACACGTCATTCTCGTTTGCATTGGGTTAAATAGAATTCTATAATTTATATTATATTATGCCTTATTCACAGTCCCAGTACTTTTGTTATATTTCAAAAATTCATTAATTTTGTTACTGTGACTGAATAATTAATGATTTCATACATATTCATACAATATTTCATATTTTGCCAATAACTATATACTGCATTGTAGCCAATAGTCCCTCATCTTTATAATTTTATAATTTGATATATGCAGGAAAGTTTTTACTGCTGCAGAAGGTGGGTTTTGGGTAATGGCAACACTGCTAACAGCAGCAGCAGTGCATGTTTCCCATGCTGCCCCAAGCATAGGAGTAGTTGTCAGTCAGAATCAGGCCACCTGCATGCATGAATTTCTTGTGTTCCTTTTTGTTTCCTGAATAAACCTAAGACAGCAAGCCAGCTGTTTGCCATACCCTCATCCTACGTCCCTAACAATAACCATTGTTACAAATGGAATTAAACTAGATTATTATTATTATTGGTTATTGTTATTAATTATCTCTCACACAGGCACACATTTTAAGCTGATATTTACTTTAAATGATGTCTTGTGTACTCCCCTTGATAATATCCACACACTTCGTCATATCAAAATATGGTATCTTGCCACTTTTCCACTCATACTCTTTTTTTTTCCTTCCAGACTGTGCATCACGAGTACCTGCATGTAGTGAATAAGGTGGTCAATAAAATTGACAAGAATATCAATGAGTTGTTAGAAAGAATCTTCCCTGGTGATATAGCATTGATACTCGATGGTGGGCCTCACCAAAGTGGCACAGATAGTGGAGGAAACACCAGCCATCAACAGGACAGCTTGGAAAGCCTCGAGGAAAAGGTGGAACGCCTTGTCAATGCGAGAACTATGCTGGTTGAAACGACGAATGGTGAGCAGCAAGACTTGTGTTGCTTGGGAGGGTTTAAACTATTTCTCTTGGTCATTGGGTTTCTTTTTTATGGGTTTTGTTGAAGAGTATGGTGATTTGTATCTTCAAGTTACTTTTTATTTGTAATATGTTTGTTTTTTTAAGTACTGCATTCTGATTTTTTTTTTTTCATAATCTATTTTATTCCAGACTTTGAAGTAAAGCTGAAAGAATCCTTGACTTTGGAGCTATCATCAGTTGGCCATGAATTAGAGAAAGTGGTATGTATTTCAAGAGGTCTCTTCCTCTTTTTTTGTGCTCAAGATTATATTTGCATGTAGTTCTATATTAGTATTTATTTAATTAATTGTTTTCTCATCTAAAAGGATGTTTTTTTTGTATACATATATTATTCATCATTACTATCTTCCAGAAAATACTATGTGTAGTTTCACTGCCCTGTTCCATCGTACATCAATCTAGAAAATCATTCATGCACATATATTGATATATATTCATCATTACTTTCCTTAGGTGAAGAGTGTTGCCACAGAGGAAATAGGAGAGACCAAGCAGGCATCATCCACAGCTGAACCAAGAGGAGTAGATGATCAGTTTGTGGAAGAATTCGTGGAAATTACAAAGCGCCAATTCGAGGGAGATCAAGCAGAAAAGGTAACTTTGTATGATCTTTTGTTCTCATGAGGTTCATTTCAATCTTTAGATCTGGTTTTTATGAAGAGGAAAGATCACTTAATTTCTTGAATGATAATGTAGAGGTCTGAATATATGATATTTGTTTTTTAGAGATTGGTGATAGAATTTAACTGTAATTTGTATACTGCTTGCATAGTCTTTAAAATTCATCAACATCGTAGTTTATGATATAAGAACTAACTAATTTCCCAGTTTTCATTAATGTAATATCATGTCTACATTTTCAGCTCCAGCTTTTGGAGAACCAAAAGATGATGATTCATAAGATTCTAGAAGATGACAAGGCAAAGTTGCATAATATTTGCAGTACCCACATTAGCAACTTGAGCAGTGTTGCTTCTGTACCAGGTGTGTTGAGACATTTTGGTATTTTTTGCACACATACTTTCTTTTAGACTAAGCTGATTATTTTTTTTATTGTAGATAAATGGAAATATTAGCATTTGTTAGGATATGTAAGGAGTATATTTTTATATTTCTGGAAAGAACGAACTTGACAACATTCCTTTAGTATTAGGAATTATGAGGTCATTGTGTTGTAATGCACTTTTTCTGCTCTATTGCTGCAAAAAAACTAATACGAAAATGAAGATGTAGATATATAAGGTATTCTTCAGGGAAGAGGAGCCCCATTAGTTCCTGCTGAAGTCTGTCAGTCTGATATAGTTCAGTCATTAGTTATTTGCTAGGGGTTTTAACAAATATTTCATGGTAATAGATAATGAAATTGATGATAGTGCTAAACCTTTATGACTGGGTTCCTTTATTAGATATATTATGATACAAAAGTAGCTTCACAGATGCCAAGATAATTTGTATTTGTATTGTTTTTTTCTTTTTACAGATGCTATAGAGCTAGTCAATACCCTGGTGAATTCCTTAGAAAAAACACTCTCGGAGGAGGTGTCATGGGTTGAGCAGCAGTACAAAGAGCTCCTGGAGCAATACGCTTATGAGCAGAAACTCGTCAGACAGACCTACTTCGAAACCCTGACAGAACTGAAACTCAGGCTGGATACTTTGCTGGTTGAGTGTAAGAGACAGGTATGTTCATCAGTGATGTTGGAAAGGATGAATTGTTTGGTGACCTGAAAATTGTACCAAGTTCCTGTGATGAATTTACCGTAATGATACCAGATGCCTTGTCAATCAAAACCAGTGATGGGAAGTTGTAGAAGTCTTAGAAGTCTTTGAAGCTTGAGTGTAATGAAGCTAGTTACCTTGGTGATTGAAAATAGCTCTCAGGTATAAGCTTCAGTAATTGCTGTGTAAGGAAAATCATTAATTCTCATAGAAATGCTTTTTAAGAATCTTGTTAAGAACTCTTTGTTAGATTCAGTTTCATGAAGTTGGAAACCTTGCTGACCAGTAGCAGTGATCGAGAGCAATGATATTTGTAAAAAAATAATATGTATATGGCTTGTAGAATCTCATACAGGAAAGTTGTAAAGATTTTTATGACTGTAGTATAATGTGCTAGGCATTTTGCAAAATGAAAACAGTTCACGGGTAAGGTGATTAGTGATATATGCAAAAGAAGACATAATGGCTGTACATTGTCATACAATAAAGTTTTTGAGACCACTACTAAAATTCTATAAAAAAAAAAAAAAAAAGCTTGATAACTGAATTTTTATTTGGGCTTTCAGTGATATTCATAAATAAAACTTGATTTTCTTGTAAATTCTCCATCAGCTGGTTGTCTGAGAATTGTCTTGAGCCATCAGGCATATCAAATTTCACTCTTATGTGAACAAAATATATGACCCTTGTCTTGCTGTAATTAGATGACAAAGCAGTCGTACTAGAAAGGAAGTTGCTTTGTATATTGTTAACCTGTTACTGCTGGGTCATGTGTCTAGCCGTCATAACAAACCGTGTGGACTGTGGGGTACAGCTATACGTGTGGACTCTCCCGCCCGGTGGGGGAGGGGGTTAAATGTGATGGTGATACATGTGATAGGTTATAGAATTTAATTTAATGTTATTTTTATTTTATATATATTTTTTTTTTTTAATTTTATTTTTTTATTTGTTCATTTATTTGTTTATTTATATGCAGCTGTTAGTAGCCACATTTTTATTGTGCTAAGGCTAATACATCACATATTGTTTATATGTGATTCATAGATTGTATGGATAACTCAAAATTTCCCTTCATTTTCAATCTATAGAATCAGGCTGGACCCTCTGACGAGTCATCCCTTGGTGCTGAAATGGTGAAGATGAAGGAAGAGCATGCCGCAGAAGTAGCCCACCTTGCGAACCAACTGGCAGCGCGAGATAACGAAGCCCTGGTGAGATCTCTTGTTTTTATTGTGTCAGAATACAATAAGTTGATGCTGGAAAAAGGATGTACTAACCAACTGTTCTTCACAGTATGTTTTTATACACATTCTGTTTTGTGAGTGATGTATGTAATACTTAATATACTTGAATTATGTGTCGTGATGTTAAAAGAAACTTTTTTGTGCTTATTTATTCACTATTTTTTAAAATATATTATGTAATGCTCTATCACTGACATATATCTTGTTTGGAATCACATATAATGTGATTGTGCAAGGGAAAATACTTTCTTGTATGCTTGACTCTTCAGTTGTAAACTCAGCGGGTTTTAGAGGGGAAGAAATTTGAAATTAAAATATCTTATCTTGATCTTGTTACTGAGAAATTCAGAGTATTAGTTATGTTGATGATATGCAACAGACCTTGCTTTTGATATACTTTGAGATTTAGATCAAAGGCTATATATATATACACATAGAATTTTCTGTGCTCATTTTGAAAATTTGTCATGGTAGAGTAGTTAAGAAACAGTAGTATTAGTGCATTTAGCATGTGAAAATTCTATTCAGAATCTTACCTATTAGAGCATGTCCCCCCATTAATATGTTACATTAGAGGAAGGTTCATTATGAAAGGAGTGACATAATTTGATGCCCTTTAAAAGTGTAATGTTTTATATGTTTTTTTAATTCATGTATCATGCTGGTATTCTCTCCTGTTGTAAT